>NW_020524172.1:0-78376 GCF_003368295.1 Carassius auratus | reverse complement strand
TTGGAATGCAAAAACTGACTAAATCAGAATTAAGTATTTCATAGAGCTGTGCAATAAAAGGTCATAAATTCAGTTTTAAAGTAAATCTTCAATTGTTACTTTAACAGATAAAAATACAGGTAGTGCAAATGAATAATGACCTTTGAATAACTATATTATATTTTAAAATACCTTTTTAAAGGATTAGCTGCTTGATCTTCTGAAGACTTGTATGACTTCATTCTGTTCAAAACGTCAAAAATGTATTAAAAACCAGAGCAGAAATCTGAATAGGCTCACATTAGCTTACAAATATTCTCAAGCGCCCATTCATCATCTACAGATCACACATACACACGACAAACACATCTAATACATTTTGTTTCATTAGAACCCTTCCCCAAACGCCCATATTAATAGACCAAAAACACATAGATATTTGTATAACGTGTATTGTTTGCACACAAACAACAAATAGTGCATTAAAAATGAGAGACATATAGAGTGCAATCTCTTTTTATGCTAAACTCTGTTATGTTTTTAACTATTAATTTGGCAGATTTTGGACAAATATTGCTTAGCTGAGAAAGTGACAATGAATACAGTATTCAGTCATGCACACAACAACTGACTGAGATTAGCTATATAAACTTCTGGCGTGAAAACAGAATAAGTAGCGGATGGGTGCCACTGGATGAAGTCACATCTCCTCAGAGATTCAGAGTCTGATGTCTGTGTTCGAGTCATGAGGAGGAGAGCTGCTGTAGAGGAAGGGTTCAGGATGACTAAAGGCTGACTTTAAGAGGATCTTCTTTTGCAGTCAAGTCGAGAGTAAGACAACAGCGTCGGTAGGAGAGAGAGAGAGAGAGAAAGGGAGGACAGAATAGAGGCAGAAAATCCTGGGCAAGCTGATCACAGCTTGTCTGACATCAATCCAATCATCTTGTTTTTCCTGTTGGTTCACTGGACACACAGCTGATTTTTTAGGCTGGAAAGAGAAAAAGAAGTTTCAGAAGATCAGGTGATCCAATAGGATTCTATGGTCACTGCAGCTGAGAACCACTTCAATGTAGAAACATTTAAATGTTCACTAAGCCTGTCATTTCATCCGAAAACCTTTCAGGGGTTGAAGTGGAATGGTGTTTAATCCGGTGTCTCTATCTGATAGGTTTAAAAGTTAAAGTCTAAAGTCAAAACACTGTAAATGTACTCCACACTCCACACAGAAGAACCCATCCATTTCCCCCTTTAATGACAGGGCTGTAAAAAATTTGGCTTGAACAAAAGATGATAATGTGTTTTGTAGACACATGAGGGTGTTATGCCATTACACATAGCCATAACTCTGACTTTAATGCTCTACACCAATGCAGCTATAGAGAAAAACAGGTTGAGATCTCACAGTAAAAGATAAAAGGGAAATTATGCTTGAGGCCTGTAATTTGCCAGCAGAATCATTTCTATATCTTGTAAACCCATGTTAAAATCACGTTAAATATTTACACTGAAATATTGATAAAGTGACTATCGCCCTTGCAAAAAGAAAAATCTTCAGAAGGTACACAGTGAAAATTGCTGTTATTTGTCTTGTGGTTGTCAGTAAATATTCTATGGCTTTGAACTGATTTTGTACCTGGTAAAAACTCACGGATGGTCAACAACTCACGGAATGAAGTTATTGCATGTTGTCTTCTAGTATTCTTGCAAGTTTCAGGTGTCTATAAAATATGACAATATATTTCATTTTCCGGATAATTCAAGGGTTCTTAAAGACAAGGCTCGAAGAACATTCCTTAAAGACCTGAGGGCACTGTTGATTTAACTAGCAAGAACAAGACGCTGTTATCTACAGTACCCAGATGTTGCTTACAACAGGTTGTCACTCTAAACTCACTAAACAAGATAAAGGCTTGGTCAGCAAGCTTAAGCGAAGTGATAATGAGCTGTAAAAGCTATGGAGGTGGTATAACAAAACAGAGGAATTCAGAGGTATAAAACTATTATTAAATCATATCAAGAGCCCTTTTTAACCTTAAATTCAGACTGCTTTTAATCAGCCTTTGACATTGGTGCATCTCTAACAGTGTGGTTTAATAAATGGTTTTATTTGTTTTGAGACAATGACCCTAAATAGGCTACTAGATCATATGAAACACTGGAGTAGCCCAGAACATGCTACGATAATCCACATAATTTTCTGACATCAATCCAACTGAAAATCTGTATTTTGTAATTATAACTAATTTTTTCAGCTCTCAAGGCATCAAGGAGGTTAAATGAGAGACTTGCACTGTATGTGATATATAATCATGAACCAAAGTATGGCAGGTGAAATGCATTTGATGAAGAATTTTTATTGTTGCTCATTAGGTTTAAATTAAGCACATGGTTAGAGTGGCACTGGAACTGATTGCATAGAGCAATAACAGCGCCAGTTATAGCACTTCAGGCTTTAATTACAACCTTAATCCCTTTGATGCACCATTGTTGCAGCCAACGTATCCAAAGAAACGGCCACAAAAACCCTGCGAAAACACCACTTCAATGTGACATTTCGAAGGACTGTGCTGAGGTTCAGGTCACTTGATACAGTGAGAGCGAGAGGACTGTTTATCTTTGCCATAATGAAATACCCCAGATGCCTCTTCAAAGGACAATTTGCATTTCAGGCCCCAGCACTAAAATCATCCTTCAATTCCAAATGCCAGGCCTCAGAGGGTTATTCACATAAATTCTGCAGTACAAAATCTTTTTAAACCAGCCCAGCAAAATCTAGAAAGACCTCGCCACCACCTACAGTACTGTACTTATCCTATACTTACTTATATATATTATATATATATATATATATATAATTTTCTATCGCCATCTGCGGTTGAAGCGTTTTATTCATTAGCTCTTCTGCATGGATGATCTGGTGGTTTGAGGTACACACATGATTGCCTGTGCTCAACATATAAGAGCAGATTTGTCATTTTACACCAAGACCCACTGACTTTAAGAAGAAAGTCAGTCCTAAAAGACTTGGATGTGAAAAATGTTGCCTGAGCAAGTAACATAAGCTGCCAGTACTCACTCGATAATAAAAAAAAATATTTTCACCTCAAAAAACGCATGTAGTGTGCATTTAATGTACAACAAAGTTAAACCCTGGATAGGCAATGGTCTCAATGGAACTTGTCGATAAAGTAAAAAAAAAAAGCAAGATCAAACAGATTGTGATCACTCACAGGTGTATATTTATCCAGTTGCTGGGGCAGTTCAGAGCCCATGTGTATTTCGATGTGTTTTTATTAGTTTTTATTGCAATTTGCTTTTTTACCAGCAGCCAAAAAATCCAAGCAATCAAATCTCGTTGTTGCATTTTTCACAAAAAGTTTCACAAAAGTAAGCTTTATCTTACTTTCAATGTTTCTGATTACTTAACAGGTCAAGCTCACAAACTGACCTTTACTCAGCAGAAATCATATAGGCCTTGCTTCATCATAAGGTTGTCATACAGCGTTTGACTTGTTGCCACTCCACTTAAAATAGCTGTATCAAACATGCCATCCGTTTGTTAATAATTTAGTGCTGACATCCCAAATTAAGCCAAAAGAAGTAGCCTGGAGCAAAATTTTACATAATAATCTTCACAGTTTTTAGATCCCACGTTCAAATGAAATTGTTGTTGCCAAACCAACGCTGACCTCCATCCACCTCCTCCCTCCCACCTTCCATTCACTCCTCCCTCTGGTGTTGTTTTCAAGTGCTGAACTGAAATGTGACGGAACGGTCCAGTTTTTCGCCCGTGTGGTGTTTTCTGGTTTCACTTACAAAGCAACTCAGACAAATACATTTAACAATATTCTTTTTCTTTTTTCAGTTTTGTGAGTGAAATAATGTTAAATGACACAAACCTTTCATAAAATGTCACAGTGACATTGTACTTTTGATTCTGAGGCCTTTCAATTACTACCAGAACGACCACTGGGTCATTCTTGTGCGATTTCAATTACCCAGACCTTTGAATGAGCAGGAATTGGGCAGTAGGACCCTGAAAGCGAGTGAGCTGCAGTAGTGATGATTCATTCTTCTCCTAAGGCAATGCTCAAGCAGCTTCCCTATTATGCTTCTGAGTGGAGGGTGGGTGTCTCAGGATAGAGACTTCAAAGAGTCATGGTCTGATCTTCTGCAATCGCAACTGTGATGTAAAATGGAAGAAGCACTTGGGGCATACAATTTGCATAGAAACTGTAGGATTGTGTATGTTAAATGGTACTCTTCATGTGTAGGGTCCTCAGAATGGATCAGCCCACTATAGTGATACTGTACCATTTTACAGTCATTTACTGTATATATTAAATAGTCAACACTGAAATAGTTTAAGAAATTAAAGATTGTTTTCATTGAGACAAAATATAAGATAATATTTTCTCCTAAGTGAAGCTTTATGTTGGATAAAGAGGCTGTTTATTTGGGGTTGGTTTCCACAGACCAAGATGCTTATTTAGAAACTTTAAATCTAAAATCCAAGAGGCAATCCACTGGCAGAAATGACATATAACCATTTAATATTAACAATACATAATAATGAATAAACCGAACATTCTTTGGGGAACTAAAGTCTGTTATCTTTATTTTTAAAAGTGAAGCTCATAGTTAACTGTAGAAACACTACCTGTAAATGAGAGGAGGTAGAAAATAATATGTCAGAGCCATATCTTCATAAGGTAGTACACAGCTCTTGTCTAATTTTAGCTCATGTCAAAGCAAGTTCAAGTTCTTTCTCTCTCTCATCTTTACTTCTGTTTTAATGTATTTTCCAAAATGAGGCAGAAAGCCCATAAAAAGAAACCTGGGCATTCTGAGGTCAAGTTTTCATCTGATATTCCTCAAGACAACCAATTGTGTATAAAAGGAAAGAAAATGCAAAACAAACCCACAGATTGACATGCTGATGGGAAACACATTTACTCTTCAAAGAAATAATGAAATGGATGAATCAACCGTGTCTGTATAAAACAAACAAGTCTATACAAAGTGTGGCTTTTCAAGATGAAGTACAATGTTTAAGGAATGAGTCATCTGAAAATGCTACATTAGGTTTTTCAATGTCACATTTAAAGCCACTTTTCTGTAGGTTAACTGGTGGATAGTGACACGATCAACACTAAGGTCAAAGATTTGAGAGAACACATAGACCGACTGATAAAATATATTTGAGTTGCTATGAATAAAAGTCCTGTCAAACCAATAAATGTTAAGGCAGAGTTGACGAAGCTCCAGCATCCGTGTGAGCCTGTACAAAGGATAAGTGGCTTGGAGAATGGATGGGGGGAAAGAGTTCACTCAAAACAGAAATTTCTTTGGACCCCAATGACTTTCATTGTATAGAGAAAAACAAAGAAGAAAGTAAATCATACAGGCTTGGCATAACATGAGTAAATGCTATATTTTATCCTTTTAATTTACAGCTGAACCAGGAACTTTGAACACAGCCACTTTTAAACATTTGTATTCTCCACATTGTAGTTTGTCAAGAAAAGTACCGTATCTAAGTTAAGTGGAGAAGAGAGTTTTTAAATTCATCAAATTGCTCTCATTTTCCCAAAAGACTATAGTCATCCGATATGATATAAATCATGTCAATGCTACTGAGTTTTGGAAAAGCTTTTGTAAAATTAAGAATTTACTGTGAAAAGATATTGGGATTAATGAGACTTAAGAACAGTGTGACACTGAAATATTGTTCACCTAAAAAAAAAACTAAAAAACTTATAAATAAATAAAAAGCTCCATGCTCCACTTCTGTGTCTGTTTTTATCTTCTGTCACACAAAAGAAGTCCTCATCACAATATGATGCCAAAAGCAAACAATTTAGTTTGAAGACTGTCTTAGGCTATTTGTTCAGACTGTAACAAAATCAATGCTTCATGTTTTATCGGCGCTTGGAGTGTAGACATGTTTATTTTACACCGAAAAATCAAGATTACCCTAGGGAGCTTACTTCAAGTGTGAGACAAACAAATCAGCCAAGATGGTGTTTGGAAAATGGGGCAAGCGAGATTGAAGGCAAATAGCTTGTTGCAGACAGGATGAGAGTGAAATCAAAGAGCTGTCAGGTGGCTGCACGGAGACATATCCTCCTGGCTGTAAGGTTGCTGCGCTGAAGAATTGAAGGGGGAATAATGTGATGGACAGGAGAGGGTCCCAGATGAAAGAATTTCATTAACCAGCAGGGTTAAAAGCAGCGGTTGGGGTAAAGGATGGCTGGGGGAGGGGGCGGTGATGAGAAGTTATGAGGCAGGCGTCTTACAGTGCACCGTTCAATGTAATGAAAAGCACCTTTAATCATCACTTCAGCTGGGATGTGTTCTACGGGCACTTTCATAACCTTTAAGTTGTTGTTTGTGTCAGCTAGTAAATTGAGATTTATAGTCATCATGTGTGGGAGTCTGTTGAGGCAAACATTTACAAAACAAATTAATAATGACAGGGTTTAAATAAAAAGGTGTTTGCGCGACAAATTAAGTTAAAAGTAAACACACTTTTGTACCAAATTAATACTGCAATATGAAAAACAGTCAAAGCTGAGGGTCTTTGTTATCGTCTTTTTGCAGTTGATAACATGCTCTGAAAGACTGAAAAATTTATTTTGACTGAAAGTATTATTAGGTATTACTATAAAACATTTTTTTAATACTTAAAGGCTACAAGGCTTTGTTTAAAAAAAAATAGATTTCATTGTGGTTAAAATTTGTAAAATCATACAATTTCAATGGTATTTGTGCCAACTTTTATACATTTTTGTGACATCAGTATCGTAAATGGTATCACATCGTGTGTTTAGTGAATCTTTACATCCATAAGAGTAACATAAAGGTTCTCCATCAGAATGTCGTTAGCTCTGAGACATAGTTTATGAGACAACAGTTGCAGTTATCAGTCAGAAGGGCTGAACACTTGTTAAGAGAAAGAGTGTATTTGTCGATTAAGAGATAAAGGCATGATTCTGTATGTAGTAAACATGCTGATCCTGTGTTGGTAAGTTATTTGATGGATGGTGCGGCAGGAATCTAGTGATGCGATGGTAATGAGCCTGTCGGCCATGGCTTGACCTATTGATACTGGAGTGGAGGAGGAATGAGTCTTTTACCTCTTTCTTATTCTGCACATATCCTATAGCCTCTGTTGTATCTTCATCATCTGTCCTCTCTGTGTTAATCAGGAAATCACATGTACACAAACCTTGTATCATGGTTTACTTGCTTGTGTGTTTATAATCAGTGTTACAAAAATGTGTATCCTACAGAAACTTAAGAATAAAGAGGCGCACTGAATCAAGAAAACAAGGTAACACTTTTTTTTTTTTTTACGGTAAAAATTTCCACTACTAACTAGTTGCTTAATAGTATGCACATTGAAAGCATATTGGCTGTTTATTTTGACTTATAAATCACATATTAATGCAGGGCTCCAGACTGCATTTTGCAACCATTTTTTTCTGCCAGTGTGCGATAAGATTTTGTGAGCGGTCGCACTGGCACGACCACCATGTTGCCCAACTCATAAGCTCTGCCATTTCTGTTGCATTTGAGAAACATCAACTGGCAAACGAAATGAAGGTGAACCTAAACCGCGGTATATTTCAGCTGCGCAGCATGGACCGTACGCAAAAAAAAAATTGTTCATGCTCAGAAGAGCTTTACTCGGGAGCCAAAGTTGATTTCGTGACACTGTTCCTGCACGGATGCAACAGTGCTGCGAGATCCAGTGAGAAGCGTTTGAGTTAGCCGCACAATGATAAGGTTAATGTGAGATCTAGTGAGAACCATTCAAATTCTGCAATGAAATCTCTGTTATATTCAGTGCTCACATACGTCAGGAAACCAGAAGTGGTAACGCTAACTGAAACCATGGTGTTGTGGTAGAAATAGTAGAATTCATTATATCATTCACTTCAGGGTATGTACAACCTTTTGAGATAAAAATTCAAGAACTTTTCAATTACTTTCACTTTTTTGTCGTTTTTAATGGGATGAACAAAATATACTTTGTGGTAAACAAACACTTATGTCAAATTTAAATCATATCAAATCATAATTATAACCAGTAAACAGCAGCAGAGGAGAACTTATTGGCTTATTAGTCATTCATTTCTACTTTTTCTCTATATTTTGAAAATATTAAATCTCTATTATAAAATATAAAATCTCAAGAAATCTGATTTTGTCAGAATTGTATACTTTCATTTATTTTGCTACTAAATCACACATAATAACTGAAGCTGGTCAGTTCCATATGCTAGAAAAATAATGGTACATTTAATAAGAGTGGAATATATACATTTTCTGTATATGACTGCTACCAAATCTGCTCCTGGCGCCACCATCTGAAGAACTTCGTGGCATTGGTTCCACGGCTCTCAAATGTTAGTCTGCAACCCTGTATTTAATGCATTATTCCACTTTACTATACTTCACATCCTTGATGAACTCCATACCTAAACTTAACAACTAAACGTAACAACTATTATGTGTTCCCTATTCTAAAGTGTTATCACAAGCATACTCCAAACCTTCTTAACCTTCATCCAACAAAGGCTATGGAAAGCCATTTTTATGGGATGCCCTAAATAATAAATCAACATTAAACTAATCATGCATGCTTTAAATTTGCTTTAATGATACTATAAAATGCATTAAAGTCTAATACATCTATTAATTTCTGGTTTCTTACACCTTATGTTTTTGAAAGAAGGAAATAGCCTACCTTTATTCAGCAAGGATGCATTACATTGATCACAAATGACAGAATCTTTCATAACGTTATCATTTTTTTTACTAATTCAAAATAAATGCTATTCTTTTTAACTTTATATCTATCAAACAATCTTTTTTTTTAATAATAACAAAATTAAAGCACAAAATGAGCATATAAGAAAGATTTCTGAAAAATCATGTGACAGTGAAGACATGATTAATGGCTGGTAAAAATTCAGCTTTCACATCACAATAATAAATTATATTATATTAAATTAAAATATATTCAAATCAGTTTAAATGTTTTAAATACACACACACCAGCAATAAATGCCCTCAATTAAGAGAAAGAAAAAAGTGTCTCCCCAAATTAAAATACTCTAATGAATGTAGATAATGCATGCATCCCTTAGAGCTAAACTGAATTACTGAATATAAGGTTGTTCTTAATTTGGCAGGAGAACAGTATTTGGCTTGTTGGCTGGGAGTGTGCTTGACTGAATTAAAAAAGGAAAAGGCAGGAGGCTTGATTAAGTCTGTCTGCGGATATGTGGAGTATATCTATTGATCTGCAGACTTACTGATACTCTTAACACAAGATGGTCATTTGTTTCACCATCCCCCACCAAGAATGCAAACTGAACTTCCTCAATGTACATGTGTGTGTATACTGTTCATGAGTTTCTGTGTATATCTGATGATTGTTTTTATCAAATTAAATGCTTGTGAAGTGAACTCTCAAAGCCGCTCCAGAGATGAAGTTCATGTGGAGTGTCTTTGATAAGGGGTGCTCCGATTGATCGGCTACTGATCACAATCTGGCGATAATCACTTTGGCATGATTTATCTGCGGTCTCTAAAAAGGCAGATCTCATAAAACTGATTTCAAGCTAATGATGCTGAGAGAGGTTTGGCATGACATGAGGTGACACTATCTCAGTCTCTGTCTGGCACGGGTGAAATAATTATAATGCTTCAGGTGAGGTACAATTCATATTCCTTTATTAAATAACTGTTAGTAATTTGAAAAAGTTTCTGTAAGACATAATTTCATAAACAGTGTGAATGAATCCCAGCATGGGCTCTTTCTCTCTCAAAATGCTTATGGCTTCAAATCACATCGCATCTGCACTATAAGTGAGCAGCATGCTGCACAGCCGACACAGGAATTGTCACTGCATCGAGGCAGTTTGCATCATCACAAAAGTTCTTTTTAATTCTTGCCAGTGTTTAAACCATTCAAGACTCACACGCTTTCCTGAAGACCATGATCATGCACACACATAATAATGCCAGGTTCACATTACTCCGTTTGTAGTGCGTATGTGGTGCATATTTTTTCTGCACTCATCTTAACAGATTAAAGATTTCACACTGCACACACGGATGTGGTCTGGCAGTGTGTTTAAGAGCAGTGCATCTGCAGCAGTGCAGAGATTGTGTCCCGAGTCTATTTTTTGTATGCACTAAATTATAGTAACAGCGCATTGTTTGCAATAATAATAAACATGCATCGACACAAACATGTAGTAATTACACCATAAATGCATACACACACATAGGCTATGGATTTTTTTTGATAGGTTTAAAGGAAAAGAGCACTTTTAGATAAACAAGGCAATAATTTAAAAGTTCTTAAAGTTCTTGAAGAGGTCATATGATGCTTTTTAGGAGATCATTATTTTGTGTATTTGGTGTAACAGAATATATTGACATGCTTTAATGTTCAAAAAACACAAATTATTTTTAAAATACTGTACATTACTATAGGTCCTCTGCCCCGCCTCTTGCAAACATGTCATTTTCTACAAAGTCCCTCCTTCCACAAGCGCAGTCTGCTCTGATTGGTCAGCCGACCCAGAGCATTGTGATTGGCCGAACACTCCAAGGACTCGTTGGAAATATAACACCCCTTTCCATTATTGCATGCTTCATCTTTCAAAATAATAATATGGTCATCCATAAAATGCGTTGCTGTTCTGTTGTAAGTAATCTTAAAGATTCCTAAATGCATCTACTTTCGGAAGACCAAATAAAGTGCTTTTGCTTTAACAATAACAAGAATAACTGCGGTTACTGAAACCACACCTTCTTTTCGTGAACACATGTGGTTGCCGCAAGCTCCTTCGTAGAATCCACCGGCCGCCGCCGTCGTTCTCAAGCCGGCTCACCTCTCAAGTCAGCCTCTGCTCACTATAGGCTACGGAACACTCTAGGCCTCCAGCCTTCGCTCACTCAATGCCGCAGTGTGTGACGCTGTTTCGTTGAGAAAGCAAAACTACTTTGTTTGGCCTTACAGAAGAGGACACGACTAAAAATCAAGTTTATATCACGTTTATAATGGGGTTTAATGTCTATGTCTCATCAATCAAAATGCACTGGATAGCTGGCCAATCACAACACACCTCACTTTTCAGACCAATGAGCCTTGTGCGTTTCAGAAGGTGGGGCATAATGGAGAAACAATAATGTACAGTATGTAAAAAATAATGCGTTTTTTTAACCTTAAACCGCATAAACACATTTCAGCATAACAAATACACAAAATAATGTTCTTATTAGCAGCATCATATGATTCCTTTAAGAAACTTAATAAATAAATCTAAAAGTACATGCAAAATAAAAAAGCATTGAATAATTTATTCACTATAAATAATTCAACATGATAAAAAGAAAGCTTTAAAAAGATCGGTATCATGATCGGATCAGCAGATACTGCTTTCTGTGATCGGTGATCGGTCTCAAAAATCCTGATCAGAGCAACCCTATCTGATGAAAACAGCACAAACGTGTAGTAGACAAAACAAAGCATTAATGTCTTTTCACTGATTAATATTCACAAATATTAGACCATATTGTGATTTAAGTGTACAACACTTATCCAAATTTAGCCAAATCCTGCATCACAGAAATCATAGGGCCCCATATTATATGCAGCATGCTTTGTGTGTTTGACTATATGTTTGTGTGACAGTATGCATTAGTATCCCTGTCAACTCACTGAGGTGGTCCACACAAAAAACAAACCACCTGGATAAGGATCAGCAGGCAGAGTGCTGAACAGTACAGCCCCAAAACATATGCTACTGGACCACATGACAGGGAAGACATCCAATATGATGGCAGAAGGTGATAAAAGGTCTGGACATCTGACAGCTATGATGGAGTCAGGATTTACTTTATATTTTTTACAGGGCTCACAGTTATAGAGCAGCAGATTTTGTCTAGTGAGGAGCAACGGAGAAGGATTTTTAATAAGTGATGGACAGCTGACTCACTAAAATCTCAATTTTGGATGTGCTCCTAATGTTTGCCTGATTAATGACCCGCATGTGTGTGTAAACAGAGGAACTGGGGTCAGCACCAAAATTATGGAGTAATTGCTTCAAACACGCTTGGAGCAGAGTTTTGAAAGAAGGGGTAAATTCAGAACAAACGGTCAGACTGCCAAAGCAGATGACTGGACGACTGTGAGCAAGCATAAGAGGTATTATATCAAAGGGAAAAAACTCCACTTTAGGGATAAATGAAAGAAAACAGTCCAAAAATTCAATAACAATCAAGGAACTTTCAAAAATGCCCTGGAACCTAGATGTACCACCACTTCTAGGAAATCTATCTAGTAAACTAAACTATTGTGCTCCATTTGTATTAGTATTCATATATACAGTATATATACATTCACATACCATTTTGTTTCATTATATTAAAGTAAAACAGTTTGGTAATTCTTGGGAGTTTCAGAAGCTTTAAATACCTTATGCATTGAGATGGCCTGCATCAACATTGGCATGTGAAATTTTACGCAACATTTAATTTATCTATTTTACTTATTTACAAAATATTTAATTTGATTAATTAAAAAAATGTTTAATTTAGCTTTTTTATTGCTATTATCAAAAATACAAAACACATATTCAATAAATGAAAAAATAAAGTAAAAAAACAACCTCAAAAACAAGCATTTTTTTTGGCATGAGGTGCACGTTGGCACTTACTTGTTTTGGTGCTTGGAGCCCTGCAGGTGTGCATGATACTGTGCCACTGAATTCAGTGTGACGCTGCAGACATCACATGTGTAGCAGCGTTTTAGACCTACACAGCAAAGAGAGACACACAAATTTGTGTTTTTAGCAAGTGCAAAAACAAATACACATAATCTAACATTACAGCCGTAGTAAGAAAATTCAGCTGTGTAATCTCATTATGTATGTCTTTCAGTGACATCACCTTTACAGCATTTAGAGGACAAAATGTGGGGTGAATCATAAAAAAATAACATTACATGCATAAATGCATACATGTCTTTGACTATCTTTTGTCCACGGCCTCTGCACCATACTAAGCTGAAAGCAGAGTGGTCAATAAAGCCTTATCATGTCATTCCCGAGAACAGAAGGACTAACTGGGGAATGAGATAACGCTGGTCTCTATCTCTCTCAGTCAGCCGAGGCTCAGCACGGGTCACTGCTCGGCTGTGTTTCGCAGTTCTGCCTGATCAACTCTCATGATTACCATACCCTGAGGGAATGTGTGTGTGGAGAGAATCAATTAAAGAGATATAAATATAGAAATGTCAAGCCTTTTTATTTATTTATTTGTGTTTTTAAAAACAACTATGAAATTACATTGGAAGGTCTCTCCATGAAATGCGATCTGTTTCTAGGGAGTTGGACCTGTGAGGAGACAAGTTCCTCTGTTCTTGTGTGTGTGTGTCAAGTGACATTATAAATATTTGAGAAGGCCATGTGGCTTGTAATCCAGCTTGGGATACTGATGTTGTTGCACCCGTAAGGGCAAGAGAGGGGAAGCTACAAACTGTGACACTCTTGTGCAGCTATGCATCTCATAAGAAGAGTGAAATTTTGCCTAAATGAAATAACACTTCACATTATTATTCAGTGGGGAAGCCACTTTAAAACTTTAAAGCTTCTCAGAATTTTAAGTAGTTTATCAACAGCCAGAATATACTTTTAACATTAAATTGAACTTGTGCTTAAGTTATATTCAAAACATCCAAGAAAGCTCATTTATGTTACTGATTCAAAAAATCCTACCTCAAAACCTAATTTATTTGTTGAATAGTTTATTTAAATAAATAAGCGTGTTTATTATATATGACAAAAAAGACAGAGCATGTCTGATCACAGCCTCAGCTTGCCCTGCTATAAAATAAAATTAGACAAAAAATAAAGTAGGCTAATATAGCATTCTGTCACACTTCTACCTGTTGGAAAAAGTATTCACACTGCTAAAAAACTTTACTTTCCTCTACCTATTTGTGTGTTGACTCTAGACAGCAAAAAGCTTGTTACTAATGCGACACAGTAACATTTTGGATCTCTATCAGTGCTGTTTCCCGTCTGCGCCCCCGTTATGGATTAAGCGTCCCGTGTAATTGCTGTCATGTTGCACTAATGATATTGCAGCTGAGAAATGGCCTTTGCAATCTCCTCCTCTCCAAATTGAGTTAAAACCATAAACAACATTTGCAGGAGAAGGACATAGAGAAATTCATGTCGTACTGTTGATTCATCATTATGCTTAATTTTACTTATTCTCAAAGATCTAGAGTTTTCTGCCTCTGTTGATACGCGCTTGCTGTGTATTACAGCAGGCTGGCAAAAAAAAAAAAAAAAAAAACACCTGACTGACAGACCAGGAGCAAAGTCTTCCTTGTGTCTATCTGTTTTATACCCAAGAGTCTGATTATTTCTGCCACTGGGCAGCCAGCAGCAGTTTTTAAAACTTGCTAATCATATCAGAAACAGTGAAACTGAAAAGCACAGCAGAAATGGATGGCATTTCCCTCCACAACTTTAAAGCTCCTTGATACATGATCATAAACAAAATATTTTTGGACTTCAGCAGTTTTAACATTTGTAAAATGTGCCCATGGTTTGTCTCAGGCTGAAGGCCCAGAAGGAATTTGCATATTTTTATTGTGTTTTCTGCAATAATTTTTTGGGTAGAAATTTCTGCATAATTCTACATAAAAAGTCTGCTGAGTTTTGTGGGTACCGCTTCAGCTGACCATATCATCAACTGTTTAGTTCAGCTGGTACAGTATATTTTATTGGTGGGATAGAAACACCCACTTGCTTTATTCCCCACACTCTTTATTCCTGGGTTGTGACACTGAGAGGATGTGGCAGAGCCGTGGAGCTTGTGGTGACTAGAGGAATAGAGGAACCACAAGTGGAAAAATGGAATGTTAGATGGAATGTTGCCCTTTTTGCTATACATATATGCTGTATATTATTTTTCACATATGAATGGAGCTGAACACTCACTTAAATAGAAAAGTAGAATTTAAGGAAATTATTTTTCTATACATTTGAAATGACATTTTGACCATTTGGCTGAGAGTGTTATTCAGAATAAAAATGTGGAGTAGATTGAATGGAACAAACAGCTTCCAGAATTCTTAGAGCACAATAAAGTTTAATGATGCCTTCAGGGATATTATCACCTTAGGCTTCTGGCATCGTCAAGGATCATAACACCACTGAACTGGGACATGCCCTGGGACATACTCACTTTCTGAGATTCCCATCTGTCGACCCTACAGTTTATCCAAATTAAAGTAGTTGGAATAATAGTTAGACACTAGTCACTAATCATTACACTCTAAGAGTCGATTAATTTTGCCATCAATAATCACATAAGATACCAGGACACACTCACCAAAGTTGGGATTTCAGCAGACACTATTTTTTAGCAACTAGGTGCTGTAGGACTCTGCTTCAAGCACTCTTTCGTTACATATTTACTCTTTTAATTTAAAAGTTATTTGCTTAGCCATTTTTCATTTCCTTCTTTATATACAGTGAGGTTCCATGTTGGTGTCAGCTGTTTAGAAAGTTTTTTCTTTATGTAAAATGAATTACTATTCTATTTGAATATTTTTTTAAATGTAATTTATTTCTGTAATGACAAAGCTTAAATTTCAGAAGCTATCACAGGTGCATCTCAATAAATTACAATAAATAGTCATGGAAAAGTTCATTTTAGGGACCCACTTTATATTAAGTGGCCTTAACTACTATGTACTTACATTTTAATTAATAATTTAGTACAATGTACTTATTGTGTACATACATGTTTTTACATTGTACTTATATTTTTAAAAAAACGACATGTAATTACATCTGTATTTAATTTCTGTAATTAATTTATAATTACACCGTTGACCCATACTTTACACCTTAACCCACCCTTAAACTTACCCATACCTCCAACCCTCTCCCTAACCTTACCCCTATCCCACCTCAATAGCAGCAAAAGTGTTTTACAATACAATATGAACACACTAAGTACATTGTACTTATTTTTTTATGTAAGTACATAGTAGTTAAGGCCACCTAATATAAAGTGGGACCCATTTCAGTATTTCAACTCAAATTGTGAAACTTGTGTATTAAATAATTCAATGCACACAGACTGAAGTATTTTAAGTCCTTGGTTCTTTAAATTGTGATGATTTTTGCTCATATTTAACAAAAATCCACCAATTCACTATCTCAACAGATTAGAATTTGGTGCACTGCCAATCAGCTAATCAACTCAAAACACTTGCAAAGGTTTCCTGAGCCTTCAAAATGGTCTCTCAGTTTGGTTCACTAGGCTACACAATCACGGGGAAGACTGCTGATCTGACAGTTGTCCAGAAGACAATCATTGACACACTTCACAAGGAGGGTAAGCCCCAAACATTCATTGCCAAAGAAGCTGGCTGTTCACAGAGTGCTGTATCCAAGCATGTTAACAGAATTGTTAACAGGATTGGACTGATGGGCTCAAGGCATCAAGAGCCACTACACACAGACGCAACAAAGGATTTGGCTACAGTTGTTGTATTCTTCTTGTTAAGCCACTCCTGAACCACAGACAACGTCAGAGTAGTCTGTTGCCCCTTTTACACTGCACGTCGACCCGGCAAATTGCAGGAACATTGCCGGGTCACCTTCTGTGGGAAAGCAAACACGTCCCGGGATTGATTCCGGCATTGAACCCGGGTCGGGGACCTAGTAACATTTCAGTCCGGGACGAATGTTGTGTGAACAAAAGCCAGATCTAATGCCGTGTCGTACATTACACGTCACACCCTGATGTCATGTGTCATTACGGGACCTTTACAGATTGTGTGTGAACGCACGCAGATATTCCAAGTAATCACTGGAAGTGTGAAAAATCTAGCGACCCGGGAACAATTGCTGGAACACTTTTATGGAGTATTGTCAAGAGGAAAATGAAAAACATGAGACCAAACAATGCAGATGAGCTTAAGGCCACTGTCAAAGAAACCCGGGCTTCCATTCCATCTCAGCAGTGCCACAAACTGATCACCTCCATGCCACACCAAATTGAGACAGTAATTAAAGCAAAAGGAGCCCCTACCAAGTATTGAGTACATTTACAGTAACTGAACATACTTTCCAGAAGGCCAACATTTTAATAAAAAAAAAAAATTCCCCCCCCTTTTCTATTGGTCTTATGAAGTATTCTAATTTGTTGAGATAAAAATAGATTGGTGGGTTTTTGTTAAATGTGAGCCAAAATCATTACAATTAAAAGAACCAAAGACTTCAGTCTGTGTGCATTGAATTTATTTAATACATGAGTTTCACAATTTGAGTTGAATTACTGAAATAAATGAACTTTTCCATGACATTCTAATTTATTGAAATGCACCTGTACTCTCATTCTCTGTGTCACACAATCCTTCAGAAATCATGAAATCAGAAATGCAGCCTTGGTAAACAAACTACAAACTACTCTGACCCTCTCAGTGTGCCAGAAAACCTAAGCATATGTTTATGGAGTAATTAGTATAATACGATTCTGTAAAGTATAAGGGGTTCCAAATACTACATCATTTACATGGGCAGTGATCATGAGGGCAGAGGTCAAATACACAACATCCTGTCATATTCAGCACATTATAAGCCACTAACCTGTTGGACAGGCTTGAATCAGCATGTTTGCACTGTAAATAGACAACGTTTCTGCCTCAATTCGTCATCAGCTCTGCTGTGTGAATTCAGACATGAGCAAAAATATGCTAAACAACAATGAATGAGAAAAACATGCCCAGATTTGTACAGTGACACGCAGATGGCATCTAAATGGTGGGTAATTCAGCAAACACTGATCCACTTCTGCTCGAGAAGAAAATATATCAACCATATCAAATTGAAAAAGCCCACGGCTAGCGCCCGCATTTAGAAGTGCACATATAATACAACAAAATTAATTTAGCATTTTCTGATTACATTCACATACTAATAATCACAGTATATCAATTATGCGATAAAAGTACCTTATACAGTTTACCCAAAATGAAAATGTGGTCAACATTTACATGAAAGACTTTCTTTTTTTCTGCTGAAAACAAACTGACCCCTAAATGTAGCATAGTAGTAAGTGACAGCTGTTGTACCTGCTGTGTAAAGACACAGAGTGTAAAGACGTGTTAAACATGAGTATTTTCTTTTGTATTTTACAGATGAAAGTGCAACATAAGGATGAGTTAATGATGACGGATTTTTATTTTTGGGGTAAACTATCCTTTAAATAAATTCTGACAACTGCTGGTGCAAGATGTCTTAAATTAGATCTTTTTCAAGCATCACATTGAAGCTACAATAATAAAGTACTGCTTTTCAGGTCTTTCCAAAATCATTTTAAAAACAAGAGCTAACATCTTTCTTACCAATACAATACAACAAAGCTTAAAAGAATACAGATAACATGTCACCTTGGAATGAACTCACAGCCACCATTACTCCTCGATCGGTTTCAGGGTGGCATGTAAAACTAATGGCTTGTACACTGAGGCACTAGGCAGGAAGAATGTAATTGCACAGTCCTTTGGAGTGAAGATGCTGATTACCAGATGAGCCAAATTATATCTCCAAACTTGTCTTTCCAATTAACCAGCAGGACTGTGTTAGGATAGATGGAATTTGTCACAGGCTTCGCCTGACTGGCTTGGTGATGACAAAAGAAAAAAAGAGCCATAATCACTTCTGAAATCATATCAGCTTGAATTATATCAGTATTCTCTGTTAAAATGAGGACGGCTAAGCAGACTTGCTTACCAATAACTGTATACAGTTTAAAAAATTGTAATGTTCAACTGGTATCACCTGGATAGTGGCCTTTTTTCAACAATGTAGAAAAAATGTAGGAGAAGCCCTTGATGTTTACCCTCCCAAAAAATCAACAGAACACAAAAGTAACAGTTTATCCCAAGAATACGTGCCATGCACTCACAGATATGCACACACAAATTCATCAGAAACTATGCAGACACAGTGCTCAACAGAAAAGCTATGAATATTTCATGATGTTGCAGTCTTCAAAGTGTGACTGCTGCCACCCTCTCTGATGCTCTGAACATCAGACAACACAGGATGCCCGGGACAGATATATGCAAACAGAGAAATATGCAGAAAAATCTAAGGCGAGCAGACAGAAGGAGAAAAAACATGGAATGGATACTGAAAGAGAGACAGAGGCAAGTGTTGTAGGTGCTAACGCTTTGTGTGAAAGATGAGCCTGCCAGCAGCAGCTCCCAGCCCGATGAATTAGACAGCAAGTTCTCCTGCAACATTTCCCTCTCTGGCAAACTCTTTCTCTCTCTCTCTCGCTCTGGCTGTTAGGGTGATTTGCCACATCATTACTAATTGATAATCACATTGGAGAGAAGCCATCAGAGGCGTACTACTGAACGCTGCAGTGTCTGTGCTGACATTTCCTGGCTGGAGTAATGACTAGGTGACATTAGTGAGAGACCTTTCAGGGCAGACAGTGAGAACGGGCAGCCGGGGGGAAAATTGCAGAGATGGTTGGCCCATCCATTTTTCCCTCCTTAACCCAGTGAAGAGGAAATATGTGTGAAAGATATATAGGGAAGGCCAGATATAACTGTAGCACCTTGCATCAATTTAAACTAAAAGAAGTTGTAAGTCACATTGGACATTTAGGGCTGGGCGATAATACGCTAACGTTAATTATTGCGAAACAATTTTCCTCGATAAAACGATAACAAGAGTTTGATAAATGTTCAATGTTTATGCGCCAAAAGGGGACTGAAACGGCGCAACTCATTTGAGCTGCACCACCAGTGTTGGCAACTTCTTTCAATGGAAAGTAGCTGAAGCCTGCTTAAAAAAGTTGCTAAATGTCACTAGATGACACTATATGCTAATTAGCATGTTCACAACACCATTACGTCGTATTTTCATTTACATTTTTTCTTCCTCTCTGTGCTCACAAACTGTATTTTAATGTAGCCAAATTCTCAATAAAAGAGTTTTCATTTATAAGTTTTACCGTTTCTTTTATCAGGTATCAAGATTAATTTGAAATAGTGACTGAAATTCTGCCCATTAAGATTACATAACCAACCAGCCAGCACTCCACACCGAGATCTGATCTGATTATCATCAGTCTGTCTGGAATGAAATGAAGAAACAGAACAAACTGAGGCAGACTAAATCCAGAAGAACTGTGGCAATGTCTCCAAGACGCTTCAAGACCTACCTGCAAAGCTACATGAAAAACTATGCGCAAGTGCACATAGAGCTAAAGCTGCTTTAAACACAAAGGATGAACACACAAAATGTTGATTTCCTTTAGTTAAAGCTGCGGTAGGGAACTTTTGACGCTCTAGCGGTTAATAAACAGAACTGCTTGCGTCTTGTGGAAGAACATCGTAGCCGGAGCTACTTCTCTCTGTTTATGTCTATGAAGAATCACAAAGGTACTGGGATACTCCGCCGCGGTACCCCCGAAGCAATCTAAAATAGTCCGAATATAAACACTTATTATAGGTGCAACCTTAGTGATTCCGGACAAGCCAGAAACACGATTTGGAAAATGGATTCATGGTGTACTCGCTTATTATAAAACATTTTCTACATTTTGAACACAAACAAAGTTACGGACCGCAGCTCTGATTGGTTGTTTTTTACCGGGAGCGATGGAGTTTCTGCAAATGGCAATAGGACCACTGGGAGGAGCCAGAGGAGCTTGATTTTTTTCACAAATTATGTCTCATATTCTACTGTCAGGACATAATGACAGGTTTAATAAATATGTAAAAAAAATATATATTTTTTTACAAAAGTTCCCTACAGCACCTTTAATAGAAGTTAATTGATAAAGGAAATCTATTCATGACATTATTTTTGACAGCTTCCTCATTTTACAGCATTGTTACATAGGTGTCTAAAACTTTTAACAGTACTGCAGCTTTGCAGGAAGGTTTCTTGAAGCATGTTGACGTTGCCACAGCTCTTCTGAATATAGTCTGTCTCAGTTTGTTCTGTTTCTTCATGTCATTCCAGACAGAAATCAAATACACATAAGATAAAGACAATGCCTGTGCTGTGATTTCAGCTATACTGTAAGCACAAGCTTTTTTCTATTAAGATATTTATTATTTTGTTAAGGAAAAATGACTGGAAAAGTGTAAACAATTCAAAAGTGTTTAGTGTTTGTCATGTTCTGACCTTAAAGAGTGGTTTAAAACCACAATTGTTTTGTTTTTCAGTTAAAGGGGAAACGTGTACCAAAAACAGTGATCTCCCCTACTTTAAAGTGTTACCTAAAACTCTGAGCTTTAATGTGAAGCAGGATGTATGACAAAATCAAATAATTCATAAATCTGATAAATTTCTCATTCGGCACTCAGCCTAATTGTTTTCCATTTTAATCTTGTGCTGACAGAGTAATAGTCACTATGAGTCTGGCAAAGTCTTCAGCGTGTCTTCCATTAACAAGGCTGCTCAGAATTCACAATCCATCATGCTAAGCTAGGCATAACCTTCAGTCCAAACAAACTAAACCCAACTTCAGCTCAGTGTTCATCTCAGTCTCACAGCGCCAATCTCTCTGAAGCTTTGATCTGTACTGCATTGAGTCCCTTTAGCTCTAATGAGTTGACACATCCCATGTTACTTAATAGTTCTGCTAGGTGGTGGAAGCCCTCGCAGAAATGACTGCTGGCATGGTCTCTTTCCTTCTCACCTGAGAGAAAATGTGTTTGTAATTGATATTGACATAATGTGAGCCATGATACAACGGGAGAGCACACTCTTCATCCCACAGAGATTAATAGCCTGTGTCGAAGTCTCTGGATGAACAAACCTATTGCTTTTAATCTCTTGAAGCCCAGGCTGGAGAAGAGGCAAGGGAAGTAAAAGACACATTGAGAAGTTTTATTGTATCATGTGAGCACTTTCAATAATCTATCGAGGAAGTGAGCCCCATGGGACCAACTAACTCTCTGAGTTGGGAATGGCCTTCAATAAAAAAACACTGTGAAATATAACATGAGCAACAGAGGTCAATCCTTGTAACCTCACAGTTTGCCATTGAGCTCTCACACCTTTAGTAACAAAGTCATATAAAAAAAATCCACGCAACTCTTTTTCTTTTCCTTTTTCCTTTTTCAATGCAGTTACTTTTGAAGACATCACAGCATCAAAAGATTTGTGACATAACTGTGCTGCGTGATTGACAAGTCTTAACAAAAAAATTAAAATAAAACTGAAGTCAGACACAGTTTATAGATAAAAAAAAAACCTTTGCTATGCTGATAATATAATTTGTAATGATTTTATTTAATAAGAAAAATTTAAAATAGATCCATTTTGAATAATGGTCTCAGACTTTTGGACCCCATTGCAAATACTTCTGGGGTTGGTTGTTTCAGTGAAACATAAATTATTTAGGTAAAATACTGGAATGTTTTTATGAAAAGCCATAGGGAAAATGTATCCGAACAATTTCTCTGTAAACCTCAATGACCTTTCAATGGCATCATACGTAGTCATTTCAAGCTTAATTTTATGACACATTATCATTTTGCATAACCAATTCATTTCTAGGCAGTTGCACTGGCCAATATAATCAACATTCTCATTTCCATCAAAGACCTGCAGGACAGTAAAGCAATACAAATTTTTTATCAGTCAGTTCAGTTCTTCATTATCTAATGAACTAACAGCCAAATTAATCATGCAGCCATAAACAGCCATTAACAGAGCGTTTAAGTCTGTACCTTTCATCTCTCCCATGTCTAAAGTCTTCCCTAGCTGTTCCAGTAGATCTGCACGTGCTGCATTTTTCTTGTGCTTTTTGCCGTCGTAGTGTTGCTGTGCCATTCCAGGA
This sequence comes from Carassius auratus, assembly GCF_003368295.1. Taxonomy (NCBI): domain Eukaryota; kingdom Metazoa; phylum Chordata; class Actinopteri; order Cypriniformes; family Cyprinidae; genus Carassius; species Carassius auratus. Next base: position 55,468 of record NW_020524172.1, on the reverse strand, counting down.
TTGTTGAACCAAGCATTGCACAGCTGACAGTAGCGATCAGAATCCCGGTGCTGACGGGTCGAGCTCACAGGTGAGGTTTCTGACGAGGGTGTTTTCACTGGACTAGGTGTAACCTCTGAAGAAACCAAGCAGAACAAGAATTAGAATGGAATAACGAATTAAAACATTATTTATTTAATCGGATCTTTTGACATATGAGGTCATTGTACTATAAAAATACCCTGTAAGTTTCAGAACTCAAAACTTTCTTGTTAGTCTAAAAACAGCTTATATTGAAGCCAGTCTGCCAAGACAACAGGCTTGTGGAATGTGCTGTTTATGATGTAATGGTGTGGCTAAACACTGCCTTCGCAGTAGAAGATCAACACCTGCATCCACTTCACTCCCTTGTTTAGCCCCGCCCACCAATTCACACATGTATGGTAAATAACAAGAGAAGCAAATGCAGGTCTACGGAGCCCCGCAAATGACATGCAGGAGAAAATATTAGGCTAAATAATGTGCACAATTTACTAATTTGTTTCCTCAATATACTAAAATGTGCAGACGATTACTATAGCATTCACTCGATTTATAAATAGTGCACATGATTTAGCAAATCGAGGGAACGCAAAAGTAAATCGAGGGAACCCAATAGTTATCGTGTGCACGTTTTAGTACATTGAGGCAACGAATTAGTAAATCATACACACAATTTATTTATTTTTTCTTGCATGTCATGTGCGGGGCTCCGTATAGGTCTATGCAGAAAGCAACTATAAAGATGGCTCAGAAGACAACAAGACGCTTTAAAGTGCAAAGTTGTGGAAAAACACAGTCTTCGAATCACCTTCATTGTTACCATAATGGTATAAGAGTGGATGAGTTTTATTTTTAAATAAGTTCCAGGTGGCGTCAATAGAACTTGGTCCTTTTTTCACTTCATTTTACCGCAGATGCCTTTACAAGGGGATTTTTTAAAAGATTGAAACTAAAATGCTGTGCCGACTACTGTATATTGGATCCGATGGTAATGTTTTCATTCAAAATGTTAAAAATATTGATAACAGTATAAAAGTGGACCAAAGAGAGCAGTACAGGTACAAGATGGTAAATTATGTAAGTAGACTGCTATATAAAGCTTTAGGCAATGGCCAAGATTCGATGCTCTGTGTGGGACATCTTTTGATATTCAAGAATCCTGAGAAAAAAAATCTATAGTATAGATGGTTATATTTAAATTATATTGTTATAAATTATGTATATTTTCCATTCAAATTTAATTCACTTGCAACACTACGGTTTCAATCTTTCAGTGATATGAAAATGCAAAAAAAACAGAAATTCTTCTTATTGCTGTTTTAGAAGCTTAACATGAAGAATATTCTATACATTTGTCACAACATGGTTTTCAGAAGAAAAATGCCTTTGTTGTAGTTAGAAGAGGTGAGGGTTAGGACTAAGGTTTTACAGTTTGTGCTGCTTTGATTCTGCTGCTTACATCACAAGGGGCACACAATCAGTTTTAAATCATGTAATGTTGCCATTTCTAACAAAATTATCTGCCAGCTGGCAATTAATTTTGTTATATTCACTTCCTAAAGCCAAGTTTTACTCTCACTTGGCACTTTAAGTGTATGATTTTGAACCCTAGTTGCAATCCAGATAGCTTGAGGATTTTTGGATTTTCTATTAGTACAAGCTCAGAAAGCAAAAGAGAAACTCAAATAACAAATCATTCCCAGATATGTGATGACATTTTATGTTTGGTCAACCCAGTGAAACAAACAAAAGTATGTCTTATTCTTGTTAACTTCAGTGATTCTAGTCAGAAATTATTTCTGATCTTGACAGCAACAACCCAATTACTGAGATTTCATTCAGCATTGTGTTTGGATGTGTTCTCTGCTACATAACTAACAAGCTGTTGCCAGTTTCTTTATAAGGAAGATGATGCTATACATTGTTTCTGACAGTCCTGCATTTGACCAACACACACAAAGCAAGCTTCTTTACTCATTTACTGTTGTGCATGGATGTGCAGCACCACAGAGCAGACCGAATAAACACAAAACACACCATAATCATAATGCCAGGCCAAACAATCAGTTTTAACACCTCAGTGGCTGTCCACTCTGCCATGGACAATGTTTACAAAAGCTCTTTTCAGCCTTGACATCACATCCAGTTTTATGGCAGAAGGGAACATTTTAAAGAATGAGCCACTTCATGTCTGTGTTTATTAGTGTTCATAAGTGTTATTGAGCGGTGAGAGAGAACTGACCCAGTATCTTTGACAGAGTTTGTTTACATTTACACTGACTGCCTGTTCTTCATTCCTATTTGCAACTTTATATATGATTTGATACATAAGCTACACTAATAATGTCTGCAAAATCTATGACAGGGGCTTAAGAGACTCCACATAAGCTTCCTACAAAGGTTTGATTTATTAGCATATCTGTAAAAACTGGGATGTCCAAAAAACAAAGAGAAAAATGTTGTTGTGCCAGGAAATGTAAACCCTGCCAAAACACGTGGATTATTCCTTCAATCTGTTTTTCACTCTTCTTTTACATTCTTTCAGCTGGGGTTGATAAAAGTAAAATGCATGCTTTGGATGGGACACAAAATTTAATTTAGGTAATTAACAACCACTGCTGCAAAAATTTAATTTGATACCGTAAATTAAAATTCTTCATGAGATGAAAATTTAAAGAAGATAAATGAGCTGCCACGAGAGTGGGCGACAGTACATGAGCAGGCAACTTCATTTTGAGAAAGCTCAATCTAGTTTATTTTTAACTGACGGTCATTCTCTGTAAAGAAATGTTGTTTATTGCAGGGTTTATTGCAGGAGTTCTTGGCACAATGAAAGACAATGCATTTGCATTAAAGCCATTCAATAAATTAATACTGCATGAAGTGTGGTCATACAGGAAATTTACATAGCATTTTATGAGTGTCAAGGCTTAGCGCTCTATGAAGAACAAACTTTAAAAATGCAAAGCAAATACAAATTTAATAAAAGTGTCAGTAAAGTATAGTACATAATGTGTAATTCATAAAACTCCCTTAAGCCCTGGCTGCCGTTATTGGTGTATCTGACAGACTCTTGCAGTATAACACTATGGATATTAGCAGAATCCGGCACTGAAACATTGGAGTATTGATTTACAAGCTCAGGGGTTTACGGAGTGATATCCATCAAAATAAAAAACGGGAAGGTTTCTAGTTTCCTATAAACACAAGACAAAGACCATCCCTATACAATATAAGATAGCTGTGTTTTATACAGTGTCACCAAGCTTTTTGACATAATTGACTAGATTATTTGCACTTGTTGTGTTCGTTGTTCCCTTTGAGCCATGTGTCTCATGATGACAACTTACTAGCAGTTCCTTGCTTTAATAGTGAGTGCCTCTGTGTTTTTTTGTGTGGAATGGAATGAATGTCTTGATTTATAGTTATAACTGTGTATTAAAATGCCATACATTTTACACCTGTTTCACACCGCAAGCTTGAGTTTTGCCTTAGCTTCATGTCAGCGTATATATGTCACTGCAGCTGCAGGATTGGCAAAGTATTCACACTGCAAGCGTATGTATAGCGCCAGAGCAGCGGCTCCAAACCTTTATTTCTCTTGACAACTATATATTTGTTTTTAGAAGTAGGTCAAAAAGTTTTAAAGTCTTGAAAGTTTCATAATATGCACCGCGTTCATGGTTGCAGTGTGAAACCAGACCCTCATTATAAAACACTGCTCACATGACATCACACAGTTCATGTGTTTGGTGAATCATTCTAAATCTAAATGATTACAATCGAAAATAACTCTTTTCTTTTTCAGATATTTTTTTAAATGTCATTTATTCCTGTGATAGCAAAGCAGCCTTTCATCTAGTCTTCAGTGTCACGTGATCCTTCAGGAATCATTCTAATATACTCACCTGCTGCTCAAGAGACATTTCTCATTATTATTAGCAATCTTGAACAGTTTAGCTGCTTAATTATTTGTGTTATACATTTCCTCAGGATTATTTAGGGAATAGAAAGTAAAAAAGTAGCACGTATTTGTAATAGAAATCTTGTGTGACATTATAAATATCTTTAATGTTACTTCTGAATAAAAAAAGACTTACTGACCCCAAACTTATATATATACTGTATATACTACCATTCATGAGGACAAAGTGGCAGTATAAAGTCCTTCCAGAAATATCACACAGCAGTTCACTGGGTATATTTAAGCATATTAGCTAAAACCTTGAGCCTCACAAAAGAGATAAAGGATAAATGAATATATTCCCCGGGTATGTCCTCAATAACACCATCACTCACCATCGCTATAGTCTCTCAATGCAGATGGCATTATCTTACCCAATGTAATTACTGCAACCAGACTTCTGCCTTAATAGTCCTTCTGTATTGCCTAAATTAAATTTGGTGCCACAGGCCTATGACACTAAAGTCATTCATTACTGCTATCGCAGTTTTACTTAATGTTCTCGTGGTCACCAGGGGTGGTCAAAACCTTGTTCAAAACTGTTACTTCTTGCTCTTTAACATTATTTCAGTGTATCATTAGCACCTCACTGCCCTCTCCCCCACTGTGCCTCGTATTCTCAAGCTCAGGGAGGAGCGATGAGCATATCTGTTCCCCAAAAGACAGATAAATCTCCATCCCTCCATTTATTTCCTGCCCTTTGCCTACTGCAGCATAAAAGCACTTTAAAATCACTTAGAAGGCTCCAGAGTATCCCTAGTTAAGGAAAGGCTATATATATACAGTAAGTGAAATTGAATAAGGGACCGAGGATGGGATAGCAGGTCGAGAATAGTGACAAACAAAAAACAACAACAAAACGTTCATATAATGCACTGCCTGAAATCATTTCAAGTCTCTCACATTTTAAAAAGTTCAGATCATGGCCACAGCTGCAGTGAAAAAGATTCACCGGTAATGCGTTTCCTGTCTTCTTTATAACAAACAATAGTCTGACACCAGCAGGCAGGAGATTTCAAACATTAATGAGATTCTGTGGGAGGAAATAACAGAGGAACTTCAGGTAATTCCAGGTGACAGTTTAGGCAATAAGGGAAGAGTCATCTATCAGGAGATTTACTGCAGGCAAAAAGACAGCTACTGGATTTGGGTGACATAAAGATGGAGAGGGACTTTCGGAGAGATCATTCACCCATGCAGAAAGCCTGCACAAGTCATATGCACAAACCTTTGCCTGATTTCCTAGCGAGAGCTGTTGCGTGTTGTTAGGTCTGAAACCACACACTTTTATCACATTTAACAGTAGGGGAAAACCTGCAAAGCATCTGATGTATTTATTAAGCGAACATGCAAGGTGATGTGTGTATACCTTTAGAAATTATTCATTGTCAAACTTCATTGCTGTAGACTCCATACAGGCCTAGTTATGAAGTTTATGCTGCCTTCACGTTACTTGATTTATCATTAAATGTATATTGTTTCTGACTCTCTTGACTGAAGTTGCACATAAAAAAACAACATAATTATGACATTTGTCTTTTCCAAATATAAATTTCTAAATACATTTACACATAACAGAAACCATTAGATGCATATTTAAAAAAAAATACACAGAAAAACAAAAACAAAAAAACTAAACAAGGAAATTCAAATGTAACAGAGAGAAATTCCATTGAATAAATAGCAAAATTTCTGTAAATGTAGGTTGTCTTATTTACATTCTAATTAAATTCCTAATACGTTTTCCCCAAACACACAAATCATGCTAGAACCTTATAAACAGCATCAGTGCACAAAAAATGGCACAAACCACCATCCATTCCACATGCAATCTTATCCTAATGCAATGAAGGTGTACGGCTTGAGAGATTCCATTTCCGGATCAACCAGAACAGGATCAAAGGATTTTTTTCTATCTCTTTTTTTTTTTTTTTTTTATCCTTGCAGTTATCCGCTTTCCTCTCTAAAATGTCCTCACTGGAGTTTCTGTCAAATTTTCTCACTGCTGAATCTCATCCCGTTCCCTGCTTTATATAAGCTGGGAATTTTTGACCACAAATATTTTACAAGATAACAATTTTCATTAAAAAAAAGCTTTTTGAAGATTCTGAAAGGCTAAAAAAAAAAAGTATAATTAGGTAGTTTGCCCAGTTTCCACAATTAACTGTTGTATATCTAGACTAGACACACATTTGCACAAACAACATAGAATTTTCCCATAATCACCAATGGCAAAGATGTTTATTGTAGTAACAAGATGCACAGGCAACCAAACCTGACTGCAAACTACCCTGCTGAGTAATAAGATGGATGTAGTACCCTTAAATGTCATGTAAAAACTAAATAAATGTACATGTAGGTCAATACACACGGCCTTCCAGTGGTTTCTCATTTGTCTTACTGAATACAAAAGAGGAGGAAGAACAGGAGAAAGAGACAGGATGTTTTGTGTTATAAGCTGATATCTGACTGAAACAATAGTGTTTCCCAGGAGTTGAGCTGGGCTCAGGTCACTGGCTTCACTCAGTCACGTCATTTACAGTATGTGTGTTATGCAGAAATCAATAAGGGTGGCCTGTAAATGGCCTGGTTTATTTCACACAAACTGCACTAGAGCCACTAACACGTCACACAATACAAGATAACTTCTTAAAACCATCATCATTAAGTATTAAATTACTTGAATGCACAAGTATTTTTTAACTTGATATATTAAAATACCTTAAATTAATGACTTGAAAATACATCTAGTTTCATTTTCTAAAATTATGTTGACCTTTTATTTTTGTTGGGCTTAAAGTCACAATGTGACTGTGGTAATGATTTTTATAAAAAAGCCAATCTAGACTTCTGCTGTTTTATAAGGCAAGGTTAGTTCAGATCAAACAAGAAAACAAATTAATGACATGAATTCATTATAAAATGATCACGAAACATTTTTAAAGTCAATAATTATATTTAAAAATGGTATAAACATGTTTTCAAAAATAAAAACCAACATGAATACAAGGATTGAATTTCTGAGAAATCAAATAATCCTTCCCTCTAAAAACACCAGCCCTTTTTTTGATTACTGTGAACAAATGTTGAAGTGGCACTGCAACATGTTTACAGTTTGTCCCCAGATTGCCAGGACATTCAAGTGAACTCCTCTCTGCTCAGTTAAGCTGGGCCTGAGCTAGTCTGTCTCAGTATGCCACACGTCAGAGGGATTGATGGTCTTCCTCAATCCCCTCGGAGTGGGACACAAGCCTCGTCTGTCTCTAGCCATCAGACGCAGATGGCACAGCTAATGATGGCATCAGTCAGTGACAGGAAACACGGGAGGAACAAGCAGAGAGAGAGAGAGAGAGAGAGAGAGAGAGAGAGAGTGAAGGAAAGACTACAGTGGTAATTCATTTTAAGCCAGATATGCTACACAGCCTTGCATTTAAAACCAGACTGTGAAAACAATGAACCTATGAATTTTAAATTAACATGGCAACACACAAGACCATTAAACAATCATTTGCATCATGAGGTTGATAAGTAATGAATAAATGTGCAATCATTTTCAAAGGTTTGGTAAGATTCAGGGTGGTAAGCACAAGAAGTGTATTTCAATAGTAATATTAAATAAAAATATTATAAAAAATAAATAAATAAAATAATGGTAAATATTTATTGTATTTAGACATTTTATAATAATAATAATAATAATAATAATAATGTATTATTAGTTTTTAGATGTTTTAGAATAATTAAATCAATTTTATTATAATGTCTGACATTTGAAAAAGCATAAGCCGAATTATTATATTCATAAAATATTAATACATTGAAATGAAAAGTAAAAGTATATATATATATATGAGAATAAAAAATATTACTTTTTATTTAGATATATTTTTACTTTGTTTTTATTATAACAATTATGATTGTTTTTCAAATTTCAAAACACAACATAATAATGAAATCAATGTAAATATAAAATATAATATTATACCTCCAATAATATTAATAATGTATTATTAATTTTTATTTAGAGTTTTTTCTCATTATTTTTTTTTATTATTACAATAAATGTGTAATATTGGTGTCAGCATGATTACAATAAAAATAATAAAATATAAATACATCTACATAAAATATTTTATAGTAATAACATTATTGATTATGATAATAAATATTACTAGTTGTTTTATTTAGATATTCTATAATAATAATAATAATAATGATAATAAAATATTATTACTTTTTATTTAGATGTATTTTTATTTACTATTTTATTATAATTGTTTTTCAAATATTAGACATTTATTGTAATAATAAAATCAATGTAATCATAAACAACGAAATATAATAATAAATAATTCTTAATATAATAATAATACTAATAATAAGAATTTTATTTAGCTGTATTTTATCCTTAAATATATTTTTTTATTATAATAAATGTGCAATAATTGGCAAATCATAATCAAAATTATAATAATAAAATTCATCTAAATAAAAAGTCATACTTTTTTATACTTTATATTACTGTTAATAATAATATCCCACAGGATACACAGTGGTTTTCATGCACCAGTCTGCCTTGCATGCCCAATAGATTACATCAGTTTGACATAGATAGTGGACAGACTGTGACTCCATCTCAAGCGTTAGAATTGTGTAATTGATCCTAAACACTGGATGTGATGTGGTGGGCCTCCTAACTATGCCATATGTGGCACAGCTGCCCAGTGAAGAGTGTAATTAATAAACACATTGGGCATTTGGAGGCACAGCCAGTAGAAAAGCTGGTGACTAATGGATGCTGAACGGAACTGAAAGCCAGTCGCGCTCCTCATTGGCTGAAATGGAAATGACACACGAAGCCTCTCTCTACTGTACACACTGTATATCCTTTGTGCATCCTCCTACAGGCGAAGGATTTCTGAGAGCCCACAGATCCCGGGTGTTTCCTGCTCATTTTGGTATTGTGCTGTAAACAGGTCAGAAACCTAACATGCACAGCAAAGCACAGCGTGACAGAAACCTAATGCAAGAACGAACACAGACATAAACACAAATATGCAGACAGTGTGACAAAAGCATCCTCAAACACACTGCTTTCACTCGGCTGCTTCTGTAAAAGCTCATTTTAAGTCGCAGACAGATTCTTCCGCCTTTTTTTTAGGTCAGTAACCCCTGTAGGCAAGTAGGTGGTGAGCAATGATGTGCAGTGCAAGACTGTGAGTGTCCGGCTCGTTCAAACGCCTGCCCTGATCCTCCAGCCACCCGCGGTCATCTCCGACAGATCTCCTTACACATAAACACCCCCCTAGAGAACTTTTTAGTGCTACGTGTGTGTTTGTGTGAGCAACACGTACCTTTGGCTGTTATGGCAGGCTGTTCCCCCAGCAGAAGTTTGAGCCTCTTAGCATGGATCTTGCCTTGGTAATGAGACTGCGCTACCACCGCTGAAGTAAAGGACATGTTACACAGTGTACAGCACTTGTTCTTATCCACATCTCCCTCCTCACTCCCCTGCAACACATCAGACACATTTATCATGGTCAGAAAGTCAGACGGAGCAAGGGAACCCAGTTAAAAGAGGAAATCGAGAGCTAAGCACAATATTTCTCACAGTAGATTTTCGCCTCCTACCCTACAGCAATGCTTGAGGGTAAATGAGCAACAAATGTAACAGAGAGAAGAATGAGAGCAAGAGTCTGGGAAATGTCTCGGCTTCTTTGGGATTTCTTATGTGGTTACTGGTGGGATGCAAAGGTGCTGATTTTACAGTAATGGGGCCAGTTTGATTGATCTATCACAAGCAGAAAGTGAGGCGATCACCCACTGCCTGCAGTAAAATCTATTGCATGCTTTACATCTAATACAAGATACGGAATCTATGGAGCCATTTCATGACCGTGTTCATCTTCCTTGTGATGCATTCATCAGTATATGCTTGGGATGAAGAACCAATAGAGTGCACAGTTTCTCGTCTACGCCAAAAAGCCTACAATTACTAAACTGTAAATGTGACTGTGATGTTGTCCAACAAAACAATATATATTGAAGGCCATGAAAACATATTGTTTCAAAATATTGCAGTTCACTGTATTTTTGATCAAGAATAAATAAAGCAAAGCTGTATTATCAGAGGATAACAAGAATTATGTCCTCTACATCACCCCTCAATGATATCCCAACTGTTACTGGACACTGGATTAACCCAATAAGGGCTTTAACATCACCAAAACAAACCTGAAGTGATGTATTTCTTTCTTTCATTTTCTTTTTCGTTGTTGTTGTTGTTCATTCCACTAACTTTTCTCTCCTCCTTTCCCTAAAACACTGTAATTTTGTTTAAATTCCACTGTGAAATGTTTTAGTCTTTGACCTTGTTAGATGTTCCTTACAGGCATTGTAAGCTGTTAACTGTAATTACAGGAAGAGACTTTATATTGATAGTAATCAAAAACAATGGTTGCCCTCCAGCACAGATTCCAGCTCTATGAATAAAACAAGGAGCTTATTTGCATAGATTTTCCAGCAATTTTGTTCCATTGCCACACAGAGCCTTGGACCATAGGAAGGGCAAAATTATATAACACATGTGGAGTGAAAACAGGCTTAAGTTGCGTTCTGAGGCATTCTTACACAAGCATGCAAACACACAAACTCACTCTGTGTCTGTCTTCCTAAACTACTAGACTTCAATGCTAACACCACTGAAGTATGTTAAAAAAAAGAGTTGGACAACAATGAGGTCAGTATAGAAGTAAGTTCTATACATGTGGAGATACGTTATCAGACATACTACATCAGCCATGTTGGTTTTGTGCATTGAAGCTATTTTTGGTCTGTAGGTTGGCCTGCAAACATCCACTGTTTCTTCTGTTTGTAAGTATCATGGAAGCCAAGCACCCTCAGTGTTAATGGAGGGAGCTGAACACACAGCACACACCAACACGGCACTTCTCCAAATGACCTTGCTCTTTGCTTCGGTATGTGCACTGTACATTCAATATATCCATTACCACATCACCTGCTCTGAAAAGAAGAATCTCCCACGCAAGTCCTCATATAGTGCATTCAGAATGCTGTGCTCTTTGTGTTACAGTGACATTCACGATGAAACTGGAAAATAAAATCACTGACAAGAGCAAAACATAGTGACTCTCTATTAAAAGCTAATTTAATAAAGAACACAGGTGTTAATGACTGTCATCTGCAAAAGGGAAAGGTCACCATGTTGCAAATTTGCATTGCTCGACCAATTACAGCGTTTTAATGGGGTCATATGTGGTGCTAAAAAGAACATTATTTTGTGTAATAAAATGTGTTTATACCATTTAAGGTTCAAAAAGCACATAATTTTCCACTTACTCTACATTATTGTTTCTTCTCTATACCCCACCTTTCTGAATCGTGTCGTTTTTTAACAAAGCTCATCGGTCTGAAAAGCGAGGTGTGCTCTGATTGGCCAGTTTTATGTTTAAGTGCTATGTCGCGATGATTTCATGTCACATTTTAATTGGTTGGTCAGCAAATGTGGATCATAGCAGCAAACACACTGATGCAATGATCATGCTGTATTGCAGGCTATCTTTGGTTGCAAGACGTGAAAAAAGCCTTCTTTGAACGTCTATCACTGTATGACACAGGACCACCGATTACAGCCAGGATCACAGAAATTGCTGTAATTGTTTTACAATGCCAATATTTCATTTGGGACAGCCAAAAAGTGTGCAGTATGTTTCTGATTTTAGCTCCAAACTGCTACAAATCACACCTCCCTGGAAGTTTCTAGTGATCCTGAAGACCTTGATTAGCTGGATCAGGTGTGTTTGATTAGGGTTGGAGCTAAATAGTGCGGCGCTATGGCCTTCCAGGAATTGAGTTTGAGCCCTAGGCCAGTGGTTCCCAACCATTTGGTTTTTCATTTAAAATTAGTCTCCATGGCCTAAGGCAGTGGTTCCCAACCACGTTCCTGGAGGCCCAGCCAACGTGTTGGGAACCACCCAAGGCCATGGAGACTAATTTTAAATGAAAAACCAAATGGTTGGTTACTTTGGGTTTAAAGTATTTTGATGTGTAGGCCAATCAATTATCTGTGGAGTGTTGAACTATATTATTTTCATACTGTCTTTATTCACTTGGAAATACATCAGATCATGGAAGTGAACTGTGCCATGTTAACAATTCATGTTGTCTTTTAGATGAATGGAAAATAAATGTATATATTTAAACATCAAATCCAGAGTCTAATGCAAAAATCCCACAAACATGTGCGTTCATGAATAATATTGATGACATTTGAACTGAAAAATGACATCCAGGACTCTTCTATAGGAGAACAACACAGAAAACCCCTGACTCAACTGTATCCCCCCAGATTTAATCTCCAATGTGATTTGTCAGATATGTGTGGCTCACATATTCTAAAGCCATGTGCAAAGCTGAAGATAATTACACGTCTGAATATACGTCTACACAGCAATTCAAAGCCTGTCACTAAGAAAGTCGCATTGCTCTTCAGCAAAATGGATTTGTGTCTATTTCATTCATGCAATAAAATAATCTTTTTATCTGGAAGCAGAAAATTCACTTTATAGTCAATACAAAACAGTGTTTTCTGCAGAGCTACTCTCACAATAATGTCAGTGCAACTTCAATAAGCAAACAGGCAAAAAGATAACTTGTTGTCCCTACATATTATGGTTGGAGATGAGAAAGTATTTTAAATAACATCCATCACTTTAACAGAAAATAAACATTTTGCACATCTCTGCATTTCAAAGAACTGCAACTATGACCTATGAACACCAAACTAATATGGCTTCCTTCCTTTTAAACAGGAAGTCAGGGGTGGAGGACTAGGAGGAAGTTCAATTCACAACCCAAAATTAATATAAAAATAAAAGTCATGAATTAAAATATTAAAGTCCAACACAGTAGTCAACATGGTCTTTAACGTCTCTCTACTCAAGATTAATGCTTGGTGAATGCTTGTTTTCTAATATAACCTATTCACACACAACAATGAAGCCTCTTTGCATTCAAACATCATCAGCTTCAGCAATAGCTAACATTTATGAATGCATACATGCACGGGTTTTAGCTTTTATTGACAAAGACAGTTGATGGCAGACAGGAAGTTAATTTTTTTAATTAAGATTTATACATCATCCGAAAGCTGAATAAATATAAGCTTTCCATCGATGTATGGTTTGTCAGATAGGACTATAACTATAACTACAACTATTTGAATATCTGGAATCTGAGGGTGCAAAAAAATCTACATATGTTGAAATTAAGTCCTTAGCAATGCATATTTCTAATCAAAGATAATGTTTTGATGTATTTACAGTAGGAAATTTACTAAATATATTCATGGAACATGATCTTTACTTAAAAATCTAATGATTTTTTAATTTAAAAAAATCTATAATTTTGTCCCATGCAATGTTTTCTGGGCTAATGCTTCAAATCTACACGTGATATTCATAATATTCAGAAGTAAAATCAGTAGTTCCGACAACAACCCTGGAGCTGTTAAATGCCCACCAGGTGATGCAGATTTTGCTGACAAATACCATGCTAAAATAATAAACAATGTTCATTTACTTATATTACTGACACTCTAACTGCATTTCCATGAACTTATGTCTGAGACTGTATTAAAAACATGTAGCTCAAACTGAGTTGAAAGCAAAATTTAAATGAGTTAGTCTGTTGTTTTAGTGCTTCATTTATGCAGTAGTCCAGCATTTTGCATATCTCTGCTGTATCGTATAAAGTCAATTCAAAGTGACAAATGACTGCCTATTGCCCAATTAAGCAGAGACAGAACTGTTAAGGGTCTGACAGGGTTCATCAGGGCTGTGATGGAATAATCAGGAGGCTGATAACCATCTGATTGGAACAGCAGAACCAGCCTGGGGGAAAGAGATGCTAAATTTGTCATTTCTGTTCAAATACCAAGAAGAGAGAAGGAGATATGACTGTATACAGGAGATCAGCGAGTCTCAAATGAAAAGATTAAGTGCATTCTTTTATGTATATACACACTCTGTTATTTTATATTTTTATATAAATAACTATAATATACTAATACAATTTTAAGAATATCAAACTGCCAATAAACTAATGACAAAAATATAACAACTGTATGTAACTAATTCTATATACAAAGTAATAAAAAAGTCAATTAAAATAATATATCAACTGTATATAATGTAAGAAATGCACATAAGTAAAAAAAAAAAAACAGATAACAGTTTTTAACAACAAAACAAAAAATAGAATTTTTTTATTGTGTGTTCCAATTATTCTCAATCAAACTGCAGTTGGATTATTATGATTAGGTAAAAAAAATTTAAAAGCAGCTAACTAACACAATATAACACAATGAAAACATAATTACATATTTTAAAATAAAAAAATGGAGTTATCTGTATTTGCAAATAAACTCTTCGATAGAAATACTGTATGAAACCCTCACAAATAATTTGGTGCAATGACAATAGTGCAATGACAATATCAAATTAAATGCATGACAAAATACACACTATCACACTATTATTATGCATTATTATTATTATTATTATTATTATTATTATTAACTTTCACACATTTTTTCAAAAGCCATACATTTTCTTTTTGTTAGGTTTTAGATCTGATGGTTAAGCCTGTGCACATATATATATGATCACAAAGCAGAATATATTTCTCTGAACAATGAAAGACCTCAATTCAGCACTCAGCACTGCGTCTGAGGCTTGCAGGCAGTAGTTGCTGGTGAAAGCGCTCTGGGGGCTTTGCAGAGATTGCTTTAGTGCAAAACCTTTTGAGACTTAATTATGTTTACACCGTATATATGGTTGCTGTGCAGCATGGCTATTGCTTTGTGGATTCCGAACGCTCAAAACCAAATGTTACAGGCACAATGTGCTATTAACTGGAGTTCAATTATGGATTACTCACTTATATTTCTTACTGTTTACTGCTATTTCTTACAGCAAGAATGGAAGAGTGTCCACTTTGAGAAAGAAACACAATGACAGAGAAAAAAAAAGGTCAGAGAACCCATTACTCAGTTCGGTCTGCGAGAACAAAATGCTATGCCAACCAAGGCAAGCACAGTGCTGTCACATCGTATCAGTCAGGTTCCAATATACTTCAAAACCATCCCCATATTTGAGGCCCTTATCTTGTAAGACATAGTGTTAATATATTTAATTCTTACAGCGTCATTCCTTAATAAGTAGGCAGTACTTATTAACACCAGAAAAATACATTAGATCTTAGCTTTTGAAGACATGCAATATCAATATTAACAATTTCAAATCTGCGTTACCCACATTAGTGTCTCAAAACTGGTTTTGACAACGCAAAATACCATGTCATAAAAAAAGTGATAGACAGGTTTCATTTTGTGTGAAAAAAAAAAAAACTACAAAAAACAAACATCTTGCCTAAAACTATGGCAGGTGATAAAGTCAAATCAGCAACAGTGTTGATATTGTTAACTAAAACTATTATTTGTATTAATATTTGTTAATTTTAAATCCAACATAGCTAAATCAGTTAAAAAAAATTAGTAAAACAAAAACTTAATAATAAAATAACATGATAATACACTACTGACTGCATAACACTGACTAGACAGCAAGAGAGAACAGAGCAGGTTTAAACTGGATGAAATTTTCACTTTTTTTTTTTTTTGGTTTCTGGTGTGTCTGCCAGCTTCAAACTGCTGAAAAGAAGACATGCAGCCAGTTTTTTATGGGCCGTCTGAGTCTGAAACGGTGTCATTCAGTGCGCTGGAGCTGTTTTTGACAAGGTAAAAAGGGTGTTGTTTTACACACATTTTACATACATTTTATGAAGACCCTAAAGAATCCGTACTGCTGTATCACTCTCATGCTGCCTGGACATTCCACACACTGTCACTGATCTGTCATTAACTGACTGAAACATTGTCTAGAACAAAAGCTGAAGATCCAGGCTCGAGTTCCAGCTCACTTTCTTCTCTCTACTTTCGTTCTTGTCCTCCACACACGCTCCGTCTGCCCTGCTCTCCCCTGGAAACACGAGCCCCAGCAGGGGTTGATTTAATCACCGCTAATTAAATAGGAGTAAGTATCCAATGGGCTATTCGATCAGTGCAGAAGTTGTCCCAGGCCGCTAATTGTATCCTCTGCCACAGCCCTTGCATTGAGTTACAGTGTGCTGGAGAGGGGGAGAGCTTTTTAAAGTGTCCTTAGGGGAACATGTAGCTATTAGTAGCTGCTGCAGACAGCTGATTTGTGTTAAGCAGATGGATCTGACCAGTGATCTCCTGTACGATCTGCTGCCGCTTTATTAGGTGTTGAGAGAGCAGAGGACAGCTTGTTAAAACTTGGCTGCTTACTGACTCTTTAATGCAGGTGTATTTTAGTTCTCTGCTGGTCAAGGGCTAATTTACCCTAATACAACCCTATGCCCTAGGAAAGAATCTAAAGAAAATGCAGGCAGCACTTTGTGTGTAGCTTTGACTGACAGAAACTGTACAGTTGGACTGGTTGACAATATAAAGAAATCACTTAACTTTAATAATCAAGCACTCCCCTCAACATTTAAACTCTAGAAGGTGTAGTTTTTGATTTTTAAAGAATGAATTGGAAAAAAATGTCCACACAACATTGTTATTGAAGAAATCAAGAAAATCAGTATGTCTAAGCTTTTTACACTGTAGCAAAATTGCTGGCGCAAAACTTTCAGATGTTAGTTTTTTGTTGTTGTTTTTTTCTTGCTGTGGAGCCAAAAACATTACAACAGCATTCACAGAACAGTAGTCATGCAGAGTTCATTGATCTATAAATATCAGAAAGAGCAATGTAGTGGAAAAATAATTGCTTTTAGTTCCAGTCTATTTGCTCGGTCCCACTGTGAAAAGTGCTGATTTTGACTGAACGCCTCCTGACTTGATCACGTTTATAGGTTAATGACAGAGAAAAGGTACTGTAATCACAAAAATTCCGCATCTTGCACTATATTTTTATAGATTTTCAGAAGTACATGAAATGATTAGTGATAAGAGAGTGTAAGAGGATTAACTCAATATTAAGTGGGAAAACCTACCCTAAACATTCAAATTTAATCAATTCAAACTAAAGACTTAAATGAACAGTTCTCGCTCCCCACTAAAAAAAAGTAACAAAGTGAGTTCATATGACTCACATGCTATATTTCAGGTCTCATGGAGTCATATGATTTGTTTGAGAAACAAACTAAACGGAGGTTTTACAGCTGGTTTCTATAGAACATTTGTCTTGGAATCTGGTGAATTTTTCACTTTAAGGCATATACAGTATGAGCATGACAATGTCTGACGTCAAATTCTGGAGGTGAGCACATCAATTATTACAGTTAAAAACCAATGAGTGTTTAATATACAGTTAATAAACAGCCAATATGCTGGTAATATGCATGATAACCAGCAGCTAGTTAATAGAGATATTTTTTCCTTTCAGAAAATCACCTTTTAAATTGACCAAATTAAGTTCTTAGCAATGCATTACACTAATCAAAAATTAAGTTTTGATATATTTATAAAGTAAATAATTTTATAAAGAATATCTCTTTTATATATATATATATATATATATATATATATATATATATATATATATATATATATATATATATATATATATATATATATAATATAAAATGAATCTTTATTATAAAACAGTGGTTCTATAATATTTTGTTGCACCGCTCGCACCTGGTGTAGACACATTGTAAGGAATCATCAGTTGTTTTCCCTTATAAGGATTCACACTTTGGGCACACCTCCCCCGAACCCCTTGACAACACCCCCCCCCCCAACCTTCACCCCTGCCGATGTCATCATCCATCGCAATGTTTCACTGTAGACATCGTCTGATGCCAAATTTGAAGACATCGCCCAAACCCTATTCCCTACACAATAATTGTATACTAATCACCTTCTTTACTGTAATTCTCTGCCAGTGTCCTCACCTCAACTGCTTATCTAATGATGTTTATAATTACTGTGACCCTACAGAATATCAATAAAACATACACAGCATTCAATATAATTAAATTCTAACCGCATCCCATAGCTGATGGCTATGATTTTGCATTCTCTGACTCTCTCATAAACATTTAGATGTGCATTTGGCCTCCTGTGGTGAGAGCTTTGTTGGTCTGGAAACTCTCTAAAGAACATGTAACATCTGCAAAAACCACAGGCATCATAGACTTTCTTTGCCCAACCGAGAGTGCAAAAAGGCTGATCCCAGCAACATTCACACATCCTTGTGTTTATGAACCCCTCTCGTTGTGTGAATAGCCCATCAAACATGGCAATGTTTTATCCTACTGAGAGAAGCAGAGCAGACAGACTATCATCTCAGCGAGGCTCATCTCAAAAGATGGCTGAAGTTCAGAGTTGAGTTAGACTTTCTTGAACTTTCTTGTTTGTTTCTTAAATTGAATTGAACTTCGTTTAAAACCTGCTCCATTCTTAAAGCCAAGGTTAAACAAACATAAGATCAGGTATTACCTCAAAGTGACAATGCTTTACAAAATGTGCATCAAAACATTGTCTCTATACGATGGACAGATGTGCTACAACCCTTGAGTCACCACTACAATCATCCATAAATAGTGCATTAGAAGTCACTCAGTCCACTCAGGTCCAATTCTCGCTATCAGCAAAGCATGAACTATGGGCGAATTATCAACAGCTTTTTTGCACCCTTGAAGGGCACTTCAGGAAGGGGACACCATTTGTAGGGACGTTCCAAGTGAAAGTGAATAACTGAATCCCTTCATGAAGTGCCCCTCTAGAAGTCCATTAGTGAAGGGAACATGCGATGGTCACTCCACGGAAGTTATTTCTTTTAGTGATCATGTGTTCTTCAGTTAGGAGGTCTTGCAATGCAAAGTTGTGGTTGAGTTCGACTTCAAGTCATTTATGAATGCATTACAGAGGTGTCATTTGTTAAAAACAAAAAACAAAACAAAGAATTAGAATGAGATACTCACGTCATCTGTTCTGAGCTTCTTAGCTGGACATCCACCATCTACTGGATGCAACATGTAATACAGACGCACTTTGTTTGCATGTTTCCGGCTCTGAAAAAGACGAATGAGGAGGGAACAATTGTAATAAGTGTTTATT
Source organism: Carassius auratus (assembly GCF_003368295.1). Lineage (NCBI taxonomy): Eukaryota > Metazoa > Chordata > Actinopteri > Cypriniformes > Cyprinidae > Carassius > Carassius auratus. The sequence continues at coordinate 36,314 of NW_020524172.1, read as the reverse complement.
ATTTTTGTACACAATCAGATGATTCTGCAATCTGAATATTATAAGAGAGTAATATGATTTCATGCATCTGTACCTTTATTAACTTCTATGTTTTTATATTTTATGGTTTGTCTAATCAAGTTTACAGTGCTGTGACTGACTAGAAAATGTAGTAGTTGTGAATAAAAAGTATTAAATAAATACCAAAGAAAGATGAGCTGGAGCAGAAACTGAGTGAGAAGTGAATGGCAGTGCCATTCTCACACACAGGCCAATAAATAATTACTGTGGTTGGCGTTAACTGAGTGTGGAGCCACAAATCACAAACCCATCAATTACTTGGGTTTGACTGCACAGCTTTCATTGCAGTCATTTTGAGTGGGCCAAATCAATTCACTTCTCAGTTTACCTGAAAATGATGTTGTTTGACAAGAGGGTAATTGAACTTCATCCTCAACAGAAAGGAAAGAGGCAAAGTGTGGAAATGATGGACAGAGAGTGACACTGGAATAATCTGAATTGAAAGCCACTCATTTCCTCTTGAAGAAGTGAAAGGTTTTCTGTCTGCTTTTCTTGGACTCTCTCTCTCAAAAAAAAAAAAATGACACATGGACCTGGATGAAACAGACCTGACTGACTGCAGATGAATGTGGTTCAAATATATGATCTGTCATCTTGTGTTTGGAGATTGCCTGAGAGAATCTTATTACGGTGGTCCTCCTAGTTCTCCCCTCAAGAGAGTAAATATGAAATGAGACAGATGGAATTTTAGATTTATTGAGAATGCTGCTGTTTCAGCACCTGAAGTGTGTGCAAATATAAACATATTTCTCTTCAACCTCTTCAGCTATAATTCTATCCACAATCTCTTAGTTTCCTATAACACTCGCAAGCAGTAAATATGCAAATGTGTCTGTTTGCATCTATTCTTGCCTGTCGGAGTGTAATAGCCAGTTGCTATCAATTGATTTTCTTTAAATAAATAGTTAAATAAGAAACTATTTATATTTATATTACATATTTAAATGACCATTACACTTTTTAAAATAGTTTATTAAAAAGATTAATTGTCAGGCCAAGCATTTTAATATAAAATGTGCATAAATGCATACTATACAACATACATGTGTGTGTCATCATGTTTGAGATTAACTGAATTGACCCCAAATAAATCATCAGATGTAATCTCAATTATTATTTTTTTAATTATAAAAAATCAGACGTTTCATAGCCACAATCCACAGCAACAAACAGTGGGCTTATATTTGAAGAAATGACACTTGTGGACTAATCTGACCTGAAGCGTACCATTAAGTACTCTTGAGTCCAGGGAGTCTTAGCTATGGTATTTACATGGAGGTAGACAAAACTAGTCTCAAAGGGTTAGGTAAACTCAGATTGGGGTTGAACTGTCACAACAATAGATTTAGAGGGACACAATTTAGCTCCAAGCTCAAAAAGCCCATGATGATCCAAACCAGAGCCAGAGGAAAACATCAAGCTCTACTCATGGGTAAGCAAAGGGGAAAAATAACTGGCAAATAGAGAAAGCTTTCAAAACTCATTACTGTTAAAGGACCCACACTCCACTGGCAAAGGACTGTTTACTGAGACATGTCTTCTTTAGGGTTTACTTTATATGATTTAAAGAGTAGATGGCCCTGTCAATACCAAGGGCAGAGTTTATTCACTATAAAAGACTAAATTTTAACTATGACATCATTTCTCAAACATATCATCTTTTCTCAAACATAGATGATGCTGCAGTTTCTGATACTCTTGTTGCGGATTTACTTTTTTAAACATGTACCAGTAGTGTAACCAGGGCTTTTTAATAGATTCATCAAAGAAAAAGCAGACTCTGCCACACTTAGAGATAACAACAGCATGTGTGCCATAAGGGCGCACAAATTAAAACCAGTCAAAAACTCTTTGGTGGCATGAAGACAGTTCACTTCCATGCTGAGACACATTTCAGAGGAACACAGACAGCAACCGAGCACAGAGTTAAATTTTGTCTTCTAGCTTTTCAGTCTGACAACATAATTCGCAGGAAAAATTGTTTATAAGGAAAAGCCTACTTTATTCAACATATTAAATCCTGCTCATGCTGCGAGCTGCTCATATGTTGTTCTGGGCTTTGTCTATACTGGTTTACTGCATGGCTTTGAATCCTAGAGTTTTGAATCCTAATCTAATCAGTGGGATAATGTTTATGCACATTTCTATGAAGTACAATGTAAAGGTATAGTTCACCAAAAAAATTTAATTCTGTCATTAATTACTCAGACTCATGTTGTTCCAAACCCATAAGACCTTCGTTCTTCTTAGGAAGACAAAGTAAGATATTTTTAATGATATCTGTAAACTAACCCTTTAAGAAAATAAATCTAATCAGCCACTCAAATAAAAATACCATCTTCCAGTTCAACTTCTTATAGTATACCAAGCTATTAAAAAATTGTTAAGGTGCAACAATCCAACAGATGGTGCTGAAAAATAAATGTTGTAGCTATAAATTTTAATTACTCATTTGCATCAAATAAACTAGGTTATCAACATGCCACAGATCCACTGCATATTATATTCCAAGGCACTATATTCATCCTCACTATCTGGCCTCTGGTTGCTTAGTCACTAGAACATGTTCAGACCCAGTTTTGGAAGCAGGAATACTATCACAGAATGACAGGAAACTGAGTGGGATTTCAGAATCTTACCAAAACCTCCTTGCACAATCGTATGCACTATGCTGATGGAACATTTGTAGACAATCACATCACCTCTGTAGATTACAAAAAAAGAAAAGAAAAAAACTACAGTAGGACAGGTTATTAGAACTTCATTTTGATTAAAATAACATTAATAAAAAGATAAAATACTGAAAAGTAGTAAAAAAAAAAAAAAAAAAAAAAAAACGCTTTTAAATATTAACAGACAAAATGCCATTAGCATGAATAGGGAGATGAGAGGGTCTGCTCTGTATTACTTACTATAGGAGAAATCGTAATGGCTAACTTGGATCACATGTTCCGTAATAACCAATCACATTACAACCTTGACATTATTTAATTTCAGTCAAAGTTGTGCAAACCTCAATTGGTGTTTACGGATACCACAGGAATGAATGGGAAGTGTCGTAAACTGGTTCCCACCAGCTGCAAAAAGTCTGTGACTTCTCTTGTCGTGGTAAACTCTATAAATAGTTTAATCCAAAAGTATTGTTTAGTGTAAGACAAGTTGAAGATTATCAGATAGGCTGTTGATTCATTAAATGATAAGCCGTTTCCTCTAAAAAGCTTTTTATTTATCTTAGTGAAGCCTCTCCTCCATTGAAATCCATTAAAAAAAAAAAAAACGACCTCGGGTCTCCTTTCCCAAGTACCAGACCAAAAGCATTAGCTTTAACTTTAGCCATTATGTTTTTTTTCAGTTAATGTTTGCAGGCATGCCTTCTAGTGGCTTTGAACCAAACACTTCTTTACTGGTAGTAAAAATCCTGAGCATCAAGCAGAAAGACGTGACTTGACATTCTGAAATCGTTGTGCATGGTGAATCTTAAATGGGGATCAAAGTGTGGAAAAGTGAGTTCATTAGCAATCAGACTTTTGAGTATGGAAGACTGTCTGATAGACCCAAGGACTCTTCACATGATAGGTTTTCGTGTTTTCTTTTTTTTTTCTGACAGGCCCTCATCCAATTTTAATCAGAGCTTTACAAGCCTTTGTTCTGTCCATTCTTCTTCCAATTTGTTTGCCACTCCTCTCCACTTCTAAGAGCTAAAGGAAGTATCAGCAGAGACAATGAAGAATTATCCTACCACAAGATAATCTGTAAGATCCTCAAAGCATAGAAATCCACTGCAACTAAATTTAAAATAAAATGCTTTCGTCAATAGATGGACTTTGCTTTGTGTCTTCAACTGTTATTTGACCTGTTTAGGAATTTGATGCGAAATAAAAATAAGAACAAAGAATCTTTATACGCATAAAAAATGAACATCATTAAAGGTCAAATACAACAATTATTGTATTTTGTTTGCCGTTTTTAATCTTCTATAAATATATGCTCATTTTATCTTCATGCTGCAGACAACACTTCCCCCACTGTTATGACTGGTTTGACCTTGCAAACCTGTAAAGTTACCGCTGTGACAATGAATCAACAGAAAAACAGTTATGGTGCAATTATGCTTTGTGGAGTTTGAAAAGTTATATATTGCCTTTACTATAATTGATTGCTGGACAATGGACAATGTAGCCTTTGAAAAACAATAAAAACTCTAAATAAAATGATCTAGACTGTTGGCTTGGCAAACATTAACTGCATTTGTTCTTAAATATCAGCAGGCAATGGATTCATCATGTTGTAACTGTACAATATGAGCTACTAAAAAATACAATTACTGGTGCCTTTTTCATGTGAAAAAAAAATTGTTGCATTTAAAAGAGACGCTGTGATGAGAATCACGTTGATTGGTTGGCCTGATGCATCCCAGTTTTATTCTATCAAGTTTTAATTAGCACTATCTTAAGAAGCGTCTGAAAGAAATTATTTCAACTCTTTATACGACTCTAACGGCTGTTAGGCCAACAAGAACATCCCGATTTAGCCAACTGTACAGGAGCTAATTGAGGAAGACAAATTTAGAGCCATATTTAAAGACACTACTGATCCTCACTGAGATAATAACAGAGTAGATGTGTTTAATAGAGATGTGCTGAATCAAAGTCAGATCTCTCACAGCTCAGCGACAAATTTATCTGCTCACAATACAAGATTCACATGTGTAAGGCAGCCTATATGCTACAGCATGAGGCCATTCAACCTGACATTTTGCCTGACTGATTTATTTGTTTGTTTTTGATCACACTTACTCTACATTTATGGAAGTTGATTTCCACCAGAATGAAACATGACAATAGAAGAAATAAAGTAAAACGGAAAGATATCAAGTCACGATTTGGGTCACTATTACAAAATTGTTATACTCTGCTGCAGAAGGAGGTATATAATAATTACATTCATAATTAATATATACAGTACTGTTCAAAGTTTTAAGGTTGGTAAGATTTTTTTTGTGTTTTTGAAAGATTTCTCTTTATGCTGACCAAGTCTGCATTTGATTGAAGATACAGTAAAAACATTAAAATTTAAAAAGTATTATAATAAATTATATTCCTGTGACAGCAAAGCTGAATTTTCAGCAGTCATTAAGTTTCACGTGATCTTTCAAGTAAATAATTATAATATGCTGATTTGGAGGAAAGAATCAATCAACATCCAAGCAATACACAGTTGGGACTAATTCCTGTATAAGTATAATTATTATGCGCATTAATGTTACATGATACAAGAAACGTTCACCTGTGATTATTGTCCTTTAGTCCTTAGTGTGAATAAGGAGTCTCATTAGAAACAAACTCACATGGACGATTCCAATCTTGTAGAAGAGGATACAGGACAATGAGATGGTGGTTTGTCCTTGAACGCTGATAATATCACCATGAGCAAATGTAAATAAAAGTCTGCAGTCTTCCAGCTTTCTGCTATGCTGCTCATACATATGTAAGATTAGAGAACTCTGATTGGAATTGCATGGACGAAAGACATAAGCCAGGGGCACACAAACAGATAGAATGAGAGCGGGACAACAAAAAGAAATCAAACAGCATTGCGTACCAGAGAGATTACACTCAAAAGGAGACACAGGCCACAGACCTTGCTTACTGCTTAAAAAACACAAGATAACTTCTGTTTGCTTTTGGTAACGCATACCTGATGTCAGTAACGGAAATGTAGAAAAACAAGTCACCTTGAAGCATGGTGTAATCAATCATAACAGCACAGCAATATGCTTAGATTTAACATTAAAGGGATAGTTCACCCAAAAATGAACATTGAGTCATTAATTACTCACCCTCATCTGACCTCAGTTCATTTTCGGGAAAACAAATTAAGGTATTTTTTATTAATTTTAGGGCACAAAAAGTATTCCCTTAGTTTTGTAAAACTACAGTTAAACCACTGATGTCACATAAATTATTTTCCCTATATCCATGCTACGATTCTGGATCCTTGCCGTCTATGGAAGGTCAGAAAGCTCTCGGATTTCATCAAAAAAAATCTTGATTTGTGTTCCGAAAATGAACGAAGGTCTTACAGGTTTAGAACGACATGAGGGTGAGTAACTATTGACAGAATTTTTGGGTGAACTTTCCCTTTAAAAAGATGTTTGTTTGGAGCTTAACGATAACATTTATCATACCTGTACTTATGATAGTCTCACAGTCTTAGGTGAAAAGGTATGGCATAATCTTGAACACAAAAATAGAGTGCTTTGAGGACTATAAAATGAAACCCAACGCTGGAAGTGCTATTCCCGTCCATGATTGTCTTTCTGCATTATTAATGTCCTTTTAATACAGCTGCTGTTAAACTGTTTAGTTCAACTGCCTGGATTTACTCTCTCTCTCTTCTCCAATCTGTCTCTCTCTCTCTCTCTCTCTCTCTGTCGCTCTCTTTTTCTCTTTCTCTAAGTCTTTGATGTTTCAGGAGTGAGGATTAAAAGCTCATTGCAGAGGAAAAATTGTGCCCTCACCCATCAGCATAATTTCTAAAAGCATGACCTGAGTGCTAAAGCCTCTGTAGATGTTACAGCTTCTACGCAAAGTTCATAACCCTTCCCAATAAAATTAGATTCATTTTCAATGTAAACACTAATTATGTTGTTTTTAAATTAAATCGAATGCCAAAATTGTGACAAAGCCCCTCATTAGTTAAAGAAATCACATTGGAAGTTTCTTCTGAATGCCAGAAAGGACTGAGTAGATTATGTAAAGATTTCAAATACAGAATTTAGTAAATGAACCTTGTAAATAAAATGAAAAGTTTTTGTGATTTGTATACAGTTTCAGTTTATTGATTACCATTAGAGTATACTTCAGACCCTTTGTTCACGGTTTATATTACAAGTCATAAGTATGCTGTTACTCTGTTCTTTATGTCTGTTTTTCATTTTTATTTTCAAACTTACTTCCTCTTTTGCCGCTGCATCACGAGTGATAAGCTGCAAATAAACAGTGCTTTTCCAATTATTTTGTATGTCCCATGGCACTTTTTAAAGTCTTTCATAAATGCTCTAAGAAAATGCTTAATTAATAAGATGGAGAAATGTGACTCTCTAAAGTGAGGGTTCAATCTAAAGTGAAATCTGAACTTTAGTCACTATTGTTTTCTATGATCAACAGTCTGTGGATATTTGAGCTCACATCTGATAACACTTTGGAACTTGTCTGAGGTGAGACAGAGAATGAGAGACAGAAACTCTCCTCCACAAATCTGTGTCTCCTCTCCACACACACACACACACAAAAATGTATATATATATATATATATATATATATATATATATATATATATATATATATATATATATATATATTTCTACATTAGCAGCATAACAGCATTTTTCATTTAATGCCTGTGGAGGTTTGCAAAGTTTAAACAAAAATCAGCAAAAAGATTTTAGCTTTTTAGCAGCTTTTAGTAATTTACCCAGCAGCCTCAGATGCACCTTTTTTTCACTGAAAAGACTAAATTAGTGATGCACCAAAACCACAACTATATTATTTATTTAGCCAAAAATTTAAAACAAAAATATAATTTTGGGTCATTTAACATTGTTCATTGGTCATTGTTCAGGGTGTTGTTCACATGTGATTATTATTATTATTATTCACGTGTGGGATTTTTAGTTTTTCACACACGTTGTTCTTGCCTCACTTTAGGTCATGATGAAGTATAGCCACATGCTGACAGGTTTACTTGTTGTAGCTTATCCACGTTTGGTGCAGATAAAAGACATGATTTAAAAGTGGTAACCATTTCTGGTTTCTGTCAATGATTGGCACTCCAAAAAGTACTCAAAATCTTTTTTTTTTCCAGCTTAATATTTTCAGTTGCATCACTAACTGAAGCACAGCCAGAAGTTAGGATTCAATGCAATCAATTTACATTTGCAAACTAAATAATTTCAGATGTACAAAGAAAATAAAGTGGTCATTTGTTCAAGACCAGCAGCTTTTCTGGCCCAGTACTGTCTACTATTGAAATGCATGAAATGGTTGCAGATTTGGCATTGGCAGGGGACAAAGAGGCTCAAAATGTCAGCATCACTCAGTCCACATGGAACAATCCAGGCAGTAACACACTCGGCACAGACAAACAAAACAAACCCAGAATTAATATTTTACACTGATCAGCACACTACCATCTACTTGCACTCTATGCCTGCCTGGACAGATACACTATGTTGCCATCTGGGCCTCCTCAGGTTACAGCTCTGTTGACGAGTGGCCATATAACTCACCGTTCAATGACCACAGGGAAACATTCTGCAATACAGCTGTTCTGCTAAAGTATTCCTCACAACACAGATCAGAGGACATGCACACAGAACCTCTTATGAGTAATCATAGAAGATGTCCAGAAAGCAGGTTAGTAGCTATATTTATTGCTGCAGTATATTTACTAGTTGTCAGTGTGTCCTTTAAGACACTTAACCTCTGATTTCTCCAGGGGGGTTGTACCTATAAATACACTTTGGATGGTAACATCTAAAATGACCGACATCAAACAAACAAAAGATCAGGGAGAGATTTGCACGTACAAGCAGACATGATGTAGACAGAAAGCGATCTCACCTCATAATGTGCCACTCTCTGTGACTCTGAGATGAGCTGAGCGCTGCACACTTTGCAGTAACTGTCTGTGAAAAGGCCTTGATCCACCTCTGTTGACTTCATCTGAACAACAACAAAAAAACTATGATTATATTTCAGCACTTTATCATACGCTTCCATCACTAAACACTGTGAATTTGAAAATGACAGGAGTCGAAACCGCTGCATGTACTGCACTGCTATTTTAGATGTACTTTTGGGGAAAACAGTGTCATGAAAATGTGTCACATGAATTATTCATAAAGACATGTTGTTTCTGTCACTTTAATTATTTCAGCATGCGTCACACATATTAAAACACAGAACCAGCGTGAGGACATGACATGCCTCTATTACAGCTGCAGTTCACTCCCAGAACGGCTTATAAACAGACTGCAGGGGTTGTAAAGCAACAGATGAAACCTTCATATGACCTTCATGTGAAGACAACATTGAAATGCTTGCAGATTATACATTTTACTTTCGGCAAATGCTAAGCTTTACTCGAAATTAGATCGAAATTTTTGTGCAATTTATTTGCGTGGGTCCCGGGTAATGAAGGAACTGATCATTCTGTAGTTGCCCTTTGCACACTCTGCCTCATAGACCAATTAGAGTGTTTTTTTTTACTGCCAATTACTAACAGCTGCAATGATGTGGAGACCAGGTTTTTAAAAGCCTACAGACTATGTTTGAAAGTAGATGACATGCTGCACAGTTGATTATTGTTTTAACAGACAGAGGATTTGTATGAAGGCACTTCCTAAGAAAACTCAGAAAGTCACAGGCCAAAGAGAGGGGTAATACCTGGAGAGATTCTGCTTTATCACACAGATCCCTGCAAGACAGCAAACTATTTGTTTGTAACTTCTTGCCCTATAGTGTGATATCATGACACTTTAAAAGTTATGTTGAGGTTTTTGGTTTTGTACTTGAATGTTTAAAAATTCATTAGTCCGGTAGCCTTGTGGCAAAAATTAGTTCCAGCTGAATTTGTAATTTAACCGATCACCATAACTTTGAGTGGCTGGTTTGAGTGTTTTAAAGTTCCTGTAAGAGAATCCAGTTCACCTGATGGCTATTTTTGTGATGATCTCGGGCAGCTACTTTTTATGTAACTGATAAAATACAAAATGCAGCTGTTTGAACGAATTGAAGCTGAGATAAAACAGAAGTAGCAACAGTTCTTTTCTTTCAGTATTGTGAGTGAAAGAAATGATCGAAAGAGTAAAACATTGATGCAGATCTGAAAGCAGTTGATTATAAGAAAGGTACACTCAAAAAAAATGACTCTTTGGCTGAACATGATTCTTTCATGGACAGTGGTTCCACATGTTTGTACCATGTTATTTGGACATGAATAAATCAAGTTATAAGGACATGTCTACTTTTAGTTGAGTTTACTCAGTTTGCTTTAGTTCATCCTACATGAAATATCTGAGCAGAGATAATATGTTTACATCATGTAGAACCACTGTCCATGCAAGTTTAGCCAAAGTGTTCTAAAAACATTAGCAAGTAAGATAAAACTTTTATTTACACATGATGATAGTTGTTTGCAGCTTAAGGATGTTACTCTGTGTACATCATGCACTAGCACTCTCATTAAAGTTGCTTTTTTCAATTAAGTATTTTAGACTTTCTTTTAACCAGGTCCTCAACCCAACCACAAGCTCCACACTTCACCACAATGGTAACTCGCACAAAATACACCAATATAAAGTATTTTAAAATGCCCACATAATAGAGCATTAGACATGAAAAAGTCTCCTTATTATCACATTTTACTAAAAACTGCATAAAATAACACTTTATTTCAAAATTTTCTCTCCCCATATACAGTCCTTTGCAAAGCATGATGGGAAGTGTAAAACTTATTTTGAGGTACTTGATTGAAACATGTTCTTTCAAAATGAAAACTTTATGTTAAACCAACGAGTGACAGTTTTAAGTCAGTTTAACATGACACAATCATGTTGAAATGAAAAATAGCCAAAAGGCATTAATTCAACATGAATTGTTAAGGTAAAGTGAACAAAACTGAAAAATCATTTTTTTGAGTGTATGGGGTTTAAGCAGACTAAATGCTTTTTTATACATACTTTAGTCTGGTTTCATCAGAAATTAAAAATTAAAGGATCAAAACTTTTTTTTTTTATGGGAAATGCATGGACGAATCATTCACAGTTAGATCAATAACATGCATTTAAAAAGATGGGTGAATTTTTATGCCAGCAGATTGAAAAAAACTGGGATTTTCACATTTTTGAGCGTGGCCTGATTTGCAAATGCTAATGACTGCAACTTCTCGAAGACAGAATAAATAAACATACTCAATAGTTTCCAGATGTCTGTTTTCTACGCTAATTCTTGCATACATAGGAATCACACCATTACCATATTCAAACTATGCAAATAAAATTATTATAATCTTACATTCAGTAGCTCAAATCTATCCCAGGCTGTTGCTAATCTAGATATTTTCTAATTCTTCATCAGATTAAGAGCTTAGGTAAATCTTCAGTAGTGCTCAGTTGCGCTTTCTAAGATTTTAATTTCAGATTCTAACACTCTGCTCTCATACTTTATGAGGGACATGTGGAAAGTACTTTGCTGTTTTAAATTGTGATGCATCTGCAAAACCATACACCAACATTAAGGACACTGTCCACGGTTTTTCAGCTTTCTTTTGTTTGTGGCCTCAGTTTTACCATCATCAGAGAAAAGGCAACTTTCTCCAACAAAGGACTTTACACATGCTGAATTCAGACAACAATTTTCCACAGGTATTCCAGCAGCTTAAGTTTGCAGAGATGAAGATTAAAAAAATAACTAAAAGATAACCAGAAGAGAAGAGAAGCCGAAAGAGGGTGTGGGGAGAGGAGCTCACTCTCCCTCTCTGAGGAAACTGTGCAACTGTGCAAAATACCATCACTGCAGCCCAAGCTCCATCGCGCTCATGAACACATACATACACACACCGCACACATCTAAAAAACAATTGCATTATTAATCAGTCTGCTTAGAGAGAGGAATGGGGCTGACAGAGTTGAAGAGTTTCCCCCCTTACTTATTTGCCATGTGTATGTGATTAGAAGACAAATTTACCTTATTTCCTTTCTTAATAAAATGTCTCTAGCTTTAGTGTGCACAGTTTATCAGTGCATGTTAATCAAAAGCTTTTTTTCATAATCTTTAATCAAAAACCTTCTTTGCCTCAGCTGCTGTCACACATCATGGATCACAGAACGAAAAGCACTATACAAATAAAAATAACTTGACTCCAACTCCTCTGCTGATAAAAACGAGAAAGTCTAGAACAGATTTTCAGACTGCCAAGGACCTTGAGACTTGCATGGAAAGCTTTAATAGAAAGTTCAGAATTAAAATGTTGTATTTATTTATTTTTGTAAAAACAGTAGTACAACCGTTTCCAACATTATTTCTTGAGCACCAAATCAATAAGAATAAAAGCTAATTATAAGAATATTGGAAACACTTTAGTATAAGGATCAATTCTCATTATTAACTAGTTGCTTATTAGCATGCCTATTCTGCATGACGATATTCTACATCCCTAATCCTACCAAATACCTAAACTAGAGCTTATTGAGGCAAAAGTCGTAGTTAATGGTTTGTAAATGGCAAGAATTGCACTTTACTTCATACTCAAAATAAAGTGTGATCAGAATATTATAAAAAAAACATTATAACAACAATAATATGTATATATTATACATTGAACAATAGTGTATGTTTTATTACATTTTCCACTGAACTGTATTTGTTAATGCTTTTCCATGTAGTCCAAAATCATCTTCTAAAGACTATGCAAAGCCGAGTGAACAGATACCGTCCATCACTCAAACTCCCAAGCCACACACGACTGCATTGCGCCTTAGAAGACGAAATATCATTTGGAGAAATACTGTGCACGTGTTTCCAAAGTGAGGAGCATGCATGTGGGCTGCTGTAGGAAGTGCAGAGAGGGCAGTGCAGTGGGTGGCCCTGAGAAATGTTCTGGCTGTCAAAGGTGTGCTGTAATCAGGGAGGGGAGGCACTGAGCTGGACGCCAGCTGCTCAAGGTCTTCTACTGTCACTTTAGTTGAAGAAAGTCCCGACACTGCAAAAACACTTTCAGATCTCACTCACTCTTTAAAACTGAAGAAAATAACTGTCGCTCTGCTCATAAACTCCATTCCAGTTTGGTGCTTTGGATTCTTTGACCTCGACCCTAAGGCCAAAAAGTGATATTCAAAACAACAGCACACTTATTCATGAGTATACTGCATTTGACTGTTTTTCCAGTGATTTAAAATAGGTTCAAAAGGATGCAACCAAACACAGCAGCATATTAACCAAGTCAGTACATTTCCAATCCCTGCTGGTGCTTTAACAGGCATGCAAACACATCAGTGCTGGTTGCTGAGTAATGTCCTCATGTCCTACTTGAGCTCATTAGCATTCTGAGGCAACACATCCCAATGCACAGAGAAAAGCAACTGGAAACACAGTGTCTGTGTGTCCTCTATAGTAATAAGAAGAATTACAATAGGCAGCAGGTAGACATGGAAAAAACACAACTTTGTGGTTTTGTATTAGATTGTCTTAATGTAAAAAAAAAAAAAAAAAAAAAAAAAAACTGAAGAATAGAAAAAAATTGATTAGATGAAATGAAAAATGATTTATTTATCAATGAGTGTGCTGCAATCATACACTGTGAGTACGAGACTGCATTTTAATGATGAATGAGAGGTCTTGAGCAGGATGATATTCATTAAATTACAGCAACTCCAAACTGCTGTTTTGTTTGTCAAAACTGACTGATTATTAATTAGTTTGAACACTATAATAATTTCATTGTTTTAATGACTATTAACAATAGTGACTAACTATATAGTATGCATGCTACAACTGAAAAATTTGGGGTTGGTAAAATGTTTAAAATCTTTAAGGTTTTTATGCTTACAAAGGTTGAATTGAATTTACTTAACCGTAAAAGCTTATTTGATCAAAAATGCAGTAAAACAGTAATATTGTGAAATAATAATATCATAATAAATAATAATATCATACTGTTTCATATATGTGTGTGTGTTTTTTGTTTACATTTTTATTTTATTTTATGTAATTTATTTCTGTAATGGCAAAGTTACATTTTCAGCAGCCATTACTCTAATTCAGTGTAACATGATACTTCAGAAAAAAAGTGTATATGCTGATTTGCTGCTCCATAAATATTTGTGAAAATAGTTGTGCTGCTTAATATTTTTGTGGAAACGTTAACATTCTAAACGTCTCTAATTGCACTTAATAAAAAATAATAATAGTGACCCCAGACGTTTGAAAACACACACACACACACACACACACGCATACACACAGGCATACACACACACACACACACACACACACACACACACACACACACATATATATATATATATATATATATACAGTCTTGTTCAAAATAATAGCAGTACAATGTGACTAACCAGAATAATCAAGGTTTTTAGTATATTTTTTATTGCTACGTGGCAAACAAGTTACCAGTAGGTTCAGTAGATTCTCAGAAAACAAATGAGACCCAGCATTCATGATATGCACGCTCTTAAGGCTGTGCAATTGGGCAATTAGTTGAATTAGTTGAAAGGTGTGTGTTCAAAAAAATAGCAGTGTGGCATTCAATCACTGAGGTCATCAATTTTGTGAAGAAACAGGTGTGAATCAGGTGGCCCCTATTTAAGGATGAAGCCAACACTTGTTGAACATGCATTTGAAAGCTGAGGAAAATGGGTCGTTCAAGACATTGTTCAGAAGAACAGCGTACTTTGATTAAAAAGTTGATTAGAGAGGGGAAAACCTATAAAGAGGTGCAAAAAATGATAGGCTGTTCAGCTAAAATGATCTCCAATGCCTTAAAATGGAGAGCAAAACCAGAGAGACATGGAAGAAAACGGAAGACAACCATCAAAATCGATAGAAGAATAACCAGAATGGCAAAGGCTCAGCCAATGATCACCTCCAGGATGATCAAAGACAGTCTGGAGTTACCTGTAAGTAGTGTGACAGTTAGAAGACGTCTGTGTGAAGCTAATCTATTTTCAAGAATCCCCCGCAAAGTCCCTCTGTTAAAAAAAAGGCATGTGCAGAAGAGGTTACAATTTGCCAAAGAACACATCAACTGGCCTAAAGAGAAATGGAGGAACATTTTGTGGACTGATGAGAGTAAAATTGTTCTTTTTGGGTCCAAGGGCCACAGGCAGTTTGTGAGACGACCCCCAAACTCTGAATTCAAGCCACAGTACACAGTGAAGCATGGAGGTGCAAGCATCATGATATGGGCATGTTTCTCCTACTATGGTGTTGGGCCTATTTATCGCATACCAGGGATCATGGATCAGTTTGCATATGTTAAAATACTTGAAGAGGTCATGTTGCCCTATGCTGAAGAGGACATGCCCTTGAAATGGTTGTTTCAACAAGACAATGACCCAAAACACACTAGTAAACGGGCAAAGTCTTGGTTCCAAACCAACAAAATTAATGTTATGGAGTGGCCAGCCCAATCTCCAGACCTTAATCCAATTGAGAACTTGTGGGGTGCTATCAAAAATGCTGTTTCTGAAGCAAAACCAAGAAATGTGAATGAATTGTGGAATGTTGTTAAAGAATCATGGAGTGGAATAACAGCTGAGAGGTGCCACAAGTTGGTTGACTCCATGCCACACAGATGTCAAGCAGTTTTAAAAAACTGTGGTCATACAACTAAATATTAGTTTAGTGATTCACAGGATTGCTAAATCCCAGAAAAAAAAAATGTTTGTACAAAATAGTTTTGAGTTTGTACAGTCAAAGGTAGACACTGCTATTTTTTTGAACACACCCCTTTCAACTAATTGCCCAATTGCACAGCCTTAAGAGCGTGCATATCATGAATGCTGGGTCTTGTTTGTTTTCTGACAATCTACTGAACCTACTGGTAACTTGTTTGCCACGTAGCAATAAAAAATATACTAAAAACCTTGATTATTCTGGTTAGTCACATTGTACTGCTATTATTTTGAACAATACTGTATATAGTCACAGACACTGACAGAAACACAAGATCACTATAAAGCTGAATTTAAGAAGTATAATATCAAAACCATGTTTTATATAACTTTGTGACAGTTTGCAAAATTTAAGTACAGAATCAACATCACTTAAGTAGGTCTATAAGCACCCAAAAGCAAACAAATCTTCAGGGCAAAACAACTAGATTTGTTCCATTCTGCCTAAACAAAATAACACATCCTGAATAGCTCCTCATACTGCATAAACAAGACTGACAGAAGAAGATATGTCTCAAGAAAATAAGATAAATAATGTAAAAGAAAGAAAAGAGAGTCTTGCACTGCTCAGCATCTGCCCGTTTTCATCTGCTAATCTTTCTAATGTTGTGTTGTATTCACACAGTTGTTCAGCCTGCCTGACAAGGCTTTGAAACTACCTTTGTAGTGCTTATGGATAATTCAGAACCTGTGTACAATATGTGCAGGGATAAATAATGAGAGGAAAATGATGCTATTTGACTTCTCACCAACTCCACAAACCGCTTCATAAGCCAAATGCTGGGTGGGACGGGTCCATTCCAGACCGCTGATGGCTTCCAAAAAAAAAAAAACAGCGACAGAGGAGATTCTTTTACACAGCTGATGTTTCGATGCACAAGAACAAAGTATCTCTCTTTGCCAGACTCATGCATTTTGGATGCACCATGGACATGGGCTGTTATGTGGACCTAGAACAAAATGCTTTTTCCACCATCCTACAGAAGACAGTGGTGTTATGTGTCCAGAAGATGGGGAAAACATCTGCTGTCATGTGCAGAGGAGCAGTGATAGAATTTACTGAAGTGTGATGAAGAGATGCGACCTGTTCCTGACAGCAGATAATAAATTTGTCACAGTGGGTGATTGTCATGGGATAAATTAAGATGGCTTTATGTAATAATGTGGCCATGTTACAATAACCCAGCATCTAACTCATTTAAATGTGGTGTTGGTTGGTGAGCTAGACCTGTTTGCAATCAGCTTACAATAGAAACGATTACATATCTGCCCTTTTAAGCACATCTTAAAACAACACAAAACATAATTACTGATTCACTTAAAGGATTAATATTTATCCACTTATTTCCCTCCTCACCTTTGCAATTATTCCACTGCTTCAATGTCAGTTCATTTCTCATAGCAAAAACATTGCTTATTGCTTCTTCCCTGTGGCCAGCTGAAGGTCAAACATCATTATCCTGTTCTGTTGCTTTAATTGGAAGTCAGGCAACATTCAGATGGGTCTCATATGAGCAAAAAAAACATAAAATCAGAGAGACAGAAGAACTACTAATTATCTCAAAATCATTTCTGTGGGAAAAAAATTAATAATAGTATAATAAAATAATTATCAGACTTACTGTATCGACCAGAATTTGAATATCATTGCATCTTAACTATACACCTGGGCAGTGGTTTTCAACCAGCAGGCTGGGGCCCACTAGGGGGATTCAAGATAACTTGGAAAATCTTCAAAATTATGTAGGCTTTGAATATCACTGAAGATTGAAGTAACACATTAAATTAAACATAAACATTTTAAAGAATATAACTGAAATAATCATAAACCAATAATTTTTGTTTTACAACTGCTCAAGAGCAGCATTTTTTAGTCTAGCAAACTCATAAAATTATACACTCAAACTGGACCAAAAAAAGGTTTTTGCAATAAATTTGGGATGTAACAATTAACTGCGAGCTGGTTGAAAATCAATTAAAATATGTGACTATTCAAAACAAGTTTTGAAGTTTAGATGGTATTTTTTCTTTAAATCTTGCCTCTATATAATGCATATTAAAGTTCATAAATGCAGCACTGTTTTGTTTACAGTGGACACCAAGGAACCGCTTTAAGTTCCACCTGATGGCAGAGAGTGAATATGTGGCTCATTCTCCTTGTCTGCTGCTTTCATGCAGATATTTTTATGTAGGCCTATAGTTTCACAAAACTGAAGTCAAACCATTCTGTTTTTGCTTCAAATTTCGAAATTATAAAATCTAATTTCGATTAAAAACTGCTCATGTTCCAGAATCTTTGTTTGGATAATGATTAAAATACAGTTGTTGCCTCTAATTTTTGTTCATATGAAGAGATTTATTTTGTGTTACTTATTTATTTGATTTGGGGATAGTTTTCCATTTTCTATTTAGTTTTGCTATTTACATGTACATTATATTTAAATTTTGCAATTTAGCAGGTCGCTTTATGCAAAGCGACTAACAAATGAGGATAATAGAAGCAATCAACACCAACAAAAGAGCAATAATATTCTACATTAGTATATTACATTATTATAGTTATATTTAAATTTCACAAAGAAATGTGCAGCATTTTGTCCAAGCAATTATAAAAGGACACATTTAATTTATAATTTGTCTAAAATCTAATTTTGTTAAAATAAATAATAATAATAATAATAAAAATTGTGAATCGAATCAAATCAAATCGTGAAATCAGAATTGTGAATCGAATCGTATTTTAATCATACAACAGTCTAACCTGAATCTTTATCCAGTTTCCAAAGTATAATATGGAAACACCATTCCAATGCTGTAATGTAAGTTTAATAGAAGTATATACACCTTTTTCACACGTGAACTATGATTCAGCCTAGCCCAAAGCAAGGCAAAATGTGACTTTTTGATTCAATTCTACACACATCATGTTTTCAATGTTTACTTGTTCATTGTAAAACAGTTCAGAACATGTACTGCAAGATTCTCTAACCGACAGTGCATTCACTGCGTGTAAGGACGAAAATCGACCTTGAACACCGCCATTTGGTTATGCATTGTGCCATTTCATTTAGAGCTACCTTTTTTGCACCTTTAATATCTGCAGGGTGCTTTCAATGCCAGCGAAGAATATACACCCTCACTGTGAAGCCGCATGACAAACTGTCCTACTCATTCTAGAAAAGGGCTTTTTTATCTGGACCATGTATTATAAATTCGATTAAATTAGAAAACTCATTTTCTTCATCACACTAGAACCCCATGGACTCCAACAACACCTGATAAAATGAAGGAAGGGTTCATATAAAGGACACTTTCCTCACTCCTTCAAAGCTAATAACCCTTACTTCCGATAAACAATATAAAAAAGTTTGATATAAGCGGTATGTTTAGGAAACAACTGAATTTTTATTACAACCCATTTTATAAAATAGATGACTAGACAACACCGTATTTTCAATAAATAAGAACATGTCTGGAATTTAGGAGGTTTTTAATCAGCATACGTATTCATGGTGCATTGAGGAATGCTAGTATTGCTGTAAATATTGCTGGGAGTCTAAACTTCAGCTTTGCTACTTAATGCCTGTGAGCAGAAATGGAGATGGATTGTGAAAGATAATATCATATCATATCCCTGGGCTTTGGCAAGGCATTTTCCTCTCCATAAGCTTCTCCATAAGTGTGGGTTTTGTCCCTCCCAATGGAAAAACAGTATTGGAGAGGCAATGGGCTGTCACTTCTGCCTTGGGTTGCTCTGATTATGGAGACAGAAGATTCTTCTTCTCTTTTTATGTTAGAATAAAACTTAACAACTGCTTGTTAATACAAATGATATATGCTAAGATTTACATCAAAATCTATTTGATCACAAATTCTGATGTAATCAAGGCTCTCCATTGCTGTGGATAGGACAGTCCACAAAGATGAACCTCAACAGAATGTACAACTGTATTGCAGGCATTTGCACAGGAGTCTTGTAAAAATAAAAGGTTTAATCAGAGGTAATTCAAAGGTGATTCTACACTTACAGAGCCACCTTGTGGTGCACTGATGATTTTCTCTGCAAGTTTAGACAAACCAACCACCCACCTTGCGCAATTTCCTTGCCCCTAATAATAAGAATCTGGCTTAATTTTAAATACTTTGCATGAGGCAGGGAGGCTCACGTGTGAATGCTGATGGGAAATAATGTTCAAATGAGCAAACTTTGAAGTTGTTCTACTCCCTTATCATTGAAAACCACAGCAGGACGGTTCGGACTATGATGCATCTATAATGAATGAATGCAATAAGAGTGATGCTGTTATATCTGGCATTCCTCTCCCCTTATACCATTTCCCACTGGCTAGCTGGCAACCAAGAGACTGCTAATTCGTAAACGCCATAATAACAAAAATTAAAGATGAGCCTCTTTTCTCTGCACAGAAAAATAGTGTCAAAAAACATCAATAATTCACATCTTACTCTCTCTCTCTCTCTCTCTCTGGTCTCTCCTAACTGTTTATTAGCCCACTTTGAAAAGAAAACTTATCATGTATTTCTCATCTTTAATCCTAAATTATAATTATAGAACTTAATACAGGCAAATAGACAAGTTCAAACTAAAGGTATAAGATTGGGCTCTTCACTAACTATAGCAAATGTCATCTGTAGCGGACAAAGTACATATCCAGTGTTAAAGAAAAGGTAAGCCACTTATTACGGAAAAGACATCTGCTTTTGTGTCACGTATTTGCACTCCAAGGAATATGAAAGAGAATATTAATGCTGCCATTGTTCTGCACAAAGATGATCTAAGCAGCACCTGGAGGAGAAACTTTAAAGGAACAGACTCATTTCAAAGGCTTAATGTACAAAAAAAAAAAAAAAAAAAAAAAGATTAAATACTTATATAAGAAAATGCTTAATGCATTATTTAATTTAATAACAATGACTAGAAAAATAAAACAAATACCAATAGCTGTTCTTCAGTTCCTAAAAGCAATACAAGTCACATTTATGTATATGCTGCATTATATGCACACTGTTTTAAAGCAGCTTTACAGTAATGAAAATAACTGTTAATATTGTTACAACAAGTGTTCCTGTAGCTCAATTGGTAGAGCATGCACTGTAAGTCGCTTTGGATAAAAGCGTCTGCTAAATGCATAAATTTAATTTTATTTAATTTACAACTGTTAATACAAATATTATGAAAACAAAACATGCATTAGAATACTTTTGATTACTTATGTGTGCAATTGTGCTTTTATGGAGAGTGTCTACTAAACTTACAAAGACTGTAGAAATTAAATGGAAAAAGTTTATAAAACATTCTGCTTCTTTTCTTTGTTTATTCAATGTACTGTACAGAACAACCTGGACCCTAAATGTAAAGAAAACCTGCTTCAGCAAGATCATTCAATCAACAAGGATTCTGAAATGAAATAAATAATATAGGCTATGCACAAAACTAAACTAATGGGCTTTGCAAAATTGTTTTAACATGTCTCCTAGTAGAATACATAAAACTGCTAAATGTATTAAGTCTAAATCAATTGCCCGTTCTCTTGGCTAGATAAATGACAGGTAATAATCCCACAATTGCCTAAGGCACTACATTAAATCCTAATATATTCAAGAGGTGACACTACTACAATCAAACTGTCTCGGTAAATTACACAGATCACAACAGGTGAAAACAAAGATCAAAGCGCACTTGGCTGAAAACTGACACTGTCTGCATCGACGGGGTTCTCAGGACTGTATAGTGATACATAATTGATCGTTTGCAGTAAATGAAACAGCTGTGAGATTGACGAAACCGAGAGCAATCTGTCAACATTGCCTCGTGCCACAGAAATGTACCTTTTTGGGGTCACCATTGCTTCTTGGCAAAACAAAAAGCATAAGAAAATGATACTGATGAGGTCTCTCAAATGAAACGCCAGGTTTGACACTGTGAAGTGTATTTACTGTTCATGTGTCCCTTATCATGTAAACGTCACAGCACGCAACACATTCATCGAATTCGCGCTACAACTGGCTTTCGTGCGTCACAACGTCACGAAATCAGAGAAAGTGTAACGCTACCATTTCATTTAAGAGTACGAAGTATCCGGTATACTAATGTTGTTAGTGTGTTTAACAAGTGTATCCAACAGTATCAAGAGAATGGTTCGTTTGGAGTCGCGCGTATCGCCGCTAAACAAACTAGCCCGGACTTTGACTTCCGTTTTGATAAACATACCTGTAACTCTAAGCTGTAGTCCTCGTATAAGTGTGTCGGGTATACGGTCAGATGGTGCTGCACTTGGAGAGAGAAGGTGTAATCCATTGACTGTGTGATGTGGGCGCGTGTGTAGAATAGAGGATGCTCGTGTACAGCTGCCTGCGGTCCTTTAGTTCAATTGCAGAGCGTTCTCCGCCCCGCCGTCCTCCATTGGTTGGATGGTTGGAGTAGTTTTTTTGTGTGTGTATTTTTTCTTTTTCATTTTTTTCTGCAGTGGTGGCATTACAAGATGGGATTTAGTGCACAAATGACAAGGATCAGAGACAAATTGGAAGATGAATGTAAAATAAGCCAGCAGATGTATTTTGCTATTATACTAGTCACTTGTAAAAACATTGAAAACAGACCGCAGCAATCAGTTCTGCACCTGTTTTACTACATTTTACGTTATTTAGTAAATAAAGGAATAGATGTGCAAAAAATTTTCTGCAATTTGTACTCCCCCAGACCAAGATATAGATGAGTTCGTTTCTTAATCAGAGCAGATTTGAGGCCTTACGTTGTAACACTTTATAATAAGCCTATTTGCCAGCTATATAGTTAATTCATGGTTTATAAACTGTAGTTAATTCATTAATATACTTTTTACAAATAGTGAGTTCTTCATGGATCATCACTGTAATTAACCAAATTGTATTATTATTAATTAGTTCATATGTAAAGAGTTATAGATAATGCTTTGTTAACAAGTTATTAATCATAAATAGTTGTAAATTTAGATGAGGTCACGGAAAATGGGAAAATTGAATTGATTAAGTGCTGTACACCAACCTAGCTACTTTTACATATAGTACAATTTGTACATAATGGTTTTTACAGTTTATTAACTATATTCTGTCCCTTAACCCTAAAACTACCCAACAGAAAGTTGTATACAGTTTTTGTACTGTATAAATGACACAGATGAACAGTCCATGCATAGCCGCATATGCAAACTTGTAAACATTTTAAGCGACACTGAATATGAAAGCAACTAATGTTCAATAAAGATTTGTTTCTTTTGAAGTAATTTTCTTGACCTTATCTAAAATGAAAACTACTCACTCTTTATTAGCAATTGACAATTCCTTTACTATTAATAATAAGCAAATTAATAATAATAATTTTGCTAATTACAGTGAAAACACATGAAGAACTTAGGGTAACACTTTAATATAGTAACCAATTCTCACTATTAACTATTTGCTTATTAGAAAGCATGCCTATTACTTACATATTTGCTATTTATAGTTCTTATAAAGCACATATTCTGTTATTATTCTGCATCTAGTTCTTATAAAGCACATATTCTGCATGACCATATTCTACATTCCTAATCCCACCGAATACCTAAACTTAACAACTACCTTACTAACTGTGGATACACTTTATTTGAAGGTGTCTTTGTTACACCAATAATCATTGTGTTTAAACATTCACACAGAAACTGCATGGCTAGATATTTCAAAAGTGCATATGAAGAGAGAACTGTAGGAGTACATGTGACTATTGGGTGTTACATTTTCTTATTTCGGAACTCCAGCCCCTTTTTTAAACTTTAAGGCTTTCTATAATGTTTGCTCACAGACTTTTACCTCATCTAGTTTATTTATATGATTGTCATTTATTACATCACATATCCTCAGTCCGAATTTATTTATTTTTTCTTGGGCACCAGAGGGCTTCTGTCTTTTTGACACAGTAGCAATTTATACGTGAACATCTATCACAATCAGGTAACTGATGCATGTAGAAGTGCAGCTTTTTTTAAAGTATTGGTAATAAAAAAATTAAAAGTAGAAAAAAAACTTTTGACATACCTAGGGATCGATGCCGCCATTAGAATTTGCCTGTTCCACCTATGCCATGGGCCGGCCCTGGTTATACATATCATATATTTTATCACTTTAATTAGAAGTTACACAATTAACATGGAAACACAAGGAACAATACTAAACAGATACTTAAAATTGTTTTTTTATGTGCTGACAGTCCAAAAAAGTTCTAACAATTGAAATGCATAAAAATTATCTGTAAAAAATTTTAATATTTTGAATTGGATAATCAAAAGTTGTAGACTTGGTTGTGGTGATCATGCCCACTTGAACACAAGAAACACATTCATGTACAATAAGTAGACAAGTAGTCAAGTGCAAAGATTGGAAGTGTAGGTATTGCAGGCCTTACATCTCTGCAATTTATTTATTTATTTATTGTGAAGTGGACTATTTTTTAGTACATTTCAGATAATATTTAGGTAAGATCATTCAAAATCAGTTCAAATCAATATTTAATTGAATAAATCAATAATGTCAACTTATTTATTTGTTCATCGCCTTGTTGCAATTGTTTTGCAAGTTTATTTATTATTTATTATTATCCTCTCATACATCATTCACCACTGTAGTTTTTATGGTGAATTTCTGTGAGCTACTGTTTGTTGTTGTTGTTGTTGTTTTTATTATTATAATTTTTATTGAACTTTTTTGGAATTTGAAAAGTTTTACAGCATTTTCCTATGAATGAAGTCCTTCATCTAATAACAGACAAAAAATATATATATTACGTATGCCCTGCATTTTCTTGTGTAAATGTTTACCTTGAAAAGGTTCTAAAGAAAACATACTGCATCTTTTGGGACTAAATGGTAAATGGACTGCATTTATATAGCGCTTTCAACAGACCACATGGCCATCCAAAGCGCTTTACAATTTGCCTCACATTCACCCATCCACTCACTCATTCACACACCGACGGCGGTGTCTGCCATACAAGGCGCCATCCAGCTCGTCGGGAGCAGCTGGGGTTAGGTGTCTTGCTCAAGGACACCTCGACACTTAGTCAGGTGGAGCCGGGGATCGAACCACCAACCTTCCGGTTTGTAGACAACCTACATGAACCACTGAGCCACTGCCGCCCCAATTTTTTAACTCTGAAAAATCCATTGACCTTGGAGTGAATTTTGATTATGATTTGAAGTGATGCCAGGCGGAGCAGTTCATCAGAATGACACTAAAGAGGATGTGGCCTTAGGCTAAACTTGACTTTGAGATCCTTTGCAAAACAGCAAATATTCCCTTTTGTTATACTATTAATCAGATAGATGGCCACACATCTGTTCATGTTAAATTAAAATTCCTTTTTGAAAAAAAGAAAAAAAGATTCATATTGTGACATAATACCAAATCCACATTTAAACATGCCCAACTGATTTTGTCCCTTCTGCTCAACATTGTTTATTTTATGACGTCTACTCATTATTGACATAATTATCTCAATGAACGGTATTCTGTCATTAGTGTTTCTTGTCTACATGGTTTATTAAAGCATAAATGCCTGAAAGGCTGCTTTATCCTTGGGTTTCCATAAACGACTGAAAACTGCTCCACTCACTTCCTGTGTCTATAGAGTCACTCAGACTCAGATCTCATTTTCAGGTCACCATGTCTGGTAACAAGCCAATCCAGACTTTATATGAGCTGTCACTCTGAAAATGTGTGAGCATTCACCCAACAAGCTTCAAAACCCCACATAAACCGGGTTTGAAAGGCTGTGCTCGAAATTTGTGAGGTGTATAATGTAGGCAAAAGCACAATAGAATAAATGTTAAATAAACAAAATGTATTTATGTGTTTGTTCCCCACTATTGTTGTGTATATACACACATATGCACCTGATATATCTGGACTTTATTTCTTGTCATTTTTGGCACCAATGCTTCTATTTGAATAAATGGTTTGACCATTTAAAAGGAACAGACAACTGTCTCCATGAGGAAGGGGGAAAAAGGCGTTTGCAACTGACCAGCTGTTATTGTTGTGGTCTGAGTCTCAGACAGACTGTTTAAGATCTGTCTGACGCATATCGCAAACAAAAAGAACTTAGCAAAATCACAAGCTCAAATATTACATTTACATTTATGCTTTAGCAGATGATTTTATCCTTTTTCCCAAATACAGTTAGCTGGATGCATAAGTTTTAATCTGACTGCTAGATTTATCGCAGTTTGCAATTTTCATAGTAAATGGGATATCATTGAGCTTAACTGTATGTTCAGAAAGCCATGAACTTGTGTGAGATGACGATGGCTGAATTTTCATTTCTGGGTGAATTTTCATTTTACTCACAATTCATCTGAGAATAACTGAAAATAATTTAGGCAAATCGTTGATGTCTGGGCTAATGTAATAACCGAAAGAGCTGCATATCTTAAAACATCAAAAAAGGAGCATTACTTTTTAAAGACAATATGTGGGGTTGTTCATGTTCGATTCATTCTACACCAGAATACTTAGCAGTACAATTCCCCCATGTTAAATAGAAGGTTCTTATTTATATCAACCCAATCAAAGCAATCAATAGATTCCTTTATTACAGTAAAAAGGCTAAATCTGAGTTCTAAGCCTAATTCTCATTCTGAAAGAAAAATGAAATATTGTGAGATTCTGGGGAATGCCTATAGGAGAAAAATCTCCTGTGGATTGTATATTCTGTTCTTCCTTTCTTCTTCCACTTCTAGTCTCATAGCTGGCTACATTCAAATTCCCATTGGCTCATTCACATTCTCTACAGGAAATCTAGGTAAATAGGCATCTTGAATTGAAAAGTAGAAGCTGATGGTTACTGCGTGACTTTCACTGTTCAGTGGCCATCTTGCAATAAATCACAAAGGCAATCAAAGCATTCATGACAGACTGAAACGGCAGTGCAGGGGGTTTTATTTTATTTATTTTTTTATAATGTTTCCAGACTGCAGATGAACCGATCGTCCTCTTCCTTTGATTTGTGTGATTACAGTGAAAGCATTACACTGTGTAGGCTACAGAGAGTGAGAAGGCCTAAATGGTTAAAGCAATTAAAAACCCTTTTTAAACAGAGAATATAGAGAATGTGGGATAATGTGGTTCATAAATTAAGCTTAAATAAATATCCATGTGAAAGCAGATAACATACAATTTAGCTAACTTAGCTAGTCATGGTTTGTATTTCATCCCACATCTGCATATGTTCTGGAGCTGGAGTGAGAAACAGTTTCTTAAAGCCAAAATAAGTTTGCCCATGCCTCTGCCAGATCCAAATGTGACATGTCAGGACATAGACTTTAGACCCAGCCTGTGGTCCTTTACAGATGACACCCATGACCCTGTCTCTTGTACTTTTCATTTTTTCATCTGGGGGTCATTAAAAAGCCATGCCCACTGAATAAAATAAAATAAAACCTACCATTAATTTCATGCTGATACATCATCCTTTAATTTTACAGACATTACTCTAAAACATATACAAAAAAATCATATTAATGCAGTGCATTGTGCCATATTTTTAAAGATTTTATAGAGTGCATCCTTGACTCAGTATTAACTATTTTGGATCAGGAAGATCTGGTTTTAAGCAATTAAATATTAATTTTATTGAATTAAAAGTATTACTTATTCGCTCATTTTAAATGTAAAAGCTGTTAAGCAGGGTTAAGTGACTATACATTAAAAAAATTTTTAACTATATTTTAGAATACGAGTTTATAGGATGATTTTCAGATCAAGTTTTGTATTATTTATGTATTTTTTTTTACATGAATTAGAGGTTTTGTCCATTGCACTGAGAATGTGGTTACTAAGCTCAGTACCAAGGCATTTATGTCAGTTTTGAAAGCAGTTATCTAGTGATTCAGGTTACAGACTTCTTGATAAGAACAAGAAAAGAGAAGATAACATGAAGAACAGGTTTGCTCTTTCATTCAGGCTTTAGGCAAATGCACCTCAAAAGTTAAGCTAATGTTCTGCTTCACAGCCACTGCACAGCTTGCTGCCTGAGCACACACACGCACACGTTTTCACACATGCATGGATACACACATACTCATACCAGTTTCCATACGGCTGTGGCTGACAGGGAACCAAGGTCACCTACAGTGATGTCACAGCTTCTTCCTTAGGCAACTCCAATCCCCCAACACAAACACAGAGAGAAAAGAAAAAGAGGAGAAATGGGGGATGGGAAATTATGGGCTATCAGTCCACTGGGGACATTTTCTATACGGTACATACAGATGGACATGCAGTGTGACAACTGATACAGAATGGATTTGATCCCATTTTCATCCTTCATGCTTTGTAACTTAGGATGTAATGCAGGATTTAGCAGACTGTTCCAGTGAATATAATAAAGCATTCAATAATAAAGACACATTCAACAAACTGTCATTTTGCATTTACTTTGACATAAAGGTGTTTCCTATGGAAGATTAATGAGAAAAAGTGTCACAATTCTTAGTTTATATCTCGCAATTAAAAAATGTTCCTCATATATATATATATATATATATATATATATATATATATATATATATATATATATATATATATATATATATATATTCTGGATATAAGAGTGGAAATGTCAAGAACTGTTATACAAGGCACTTTATTTATATACAGCAGAAAACTGGTGAGTGCTTTAACCTCAGGCTAAAACATTTACAGTGATGTCATGTTCAATGTAACCGCAGGTGTCAAGACCTCTTCCAAGTGTTTCGGGCTGAGCCCAGTTTGCTGTTTCCTTTCAAATGGTTAATGTCTGGATAAGCGAAGCTAGTCTAAGATAAGTATAACAAGGGCAGCATCAATCTAGAATCTGAAGTGAAATTATTCAGTTTTCAATATAAAAGTAAGATGTCATTTGGTTGAATCAACTGGGCTGTCAGTCACGTATGCACAGGTATTTTTAAAGTTTGATAAGTAGTAAGGGTGAATGAATACGATCAAGGAAAGGATGTGAGGAGATGTGATTTTTTCCCCTCTGACACCATTCCAAGTGTGCATCAGTAGTGTAGTAGAATCAGGCCCTTGTGAAATTGAGGTCGCGCAGCTGCAAGCTCTTGTGTGCCACCACTGGTGATGCTGAGGGTTCTAAAGGGCAAGGACAGCCTGTAGTGCTCTGTGCCAGTGTTCAAGGCTAATTAATTAAACATATTCCTGTGTGCTTACTCTTAAAAAGAGCATTCATTCCTTCCTTTGTGTTTTTGCTCACATGAACCGCTTCTAGACATTCTGTTGTATTCTTGTGGTAGAGCGATTGTTTAGAGGTATATTCAGAATTTACCACAAAAATTTATTTTCATTTGTACTTCCTTTTCTTAAAAATTGCATAAATCTGGGTTATAGTGAGGCACTTACTAAAGAAGTGAATGGGGACACTCTGTACATGTTAAAATACTCAACAAAGAATAGCCACAAGACATAAACAAAATTTTATGTGAAAAAAATTATAATAATTTGATTGGTTTATGCTGCATATGCTGTCTTGCATTTGTATTTCTGCTAGCATTCACTTGAGATTCTGCAGCGCACTTTCAGAGTTTCTCTGAAACCCTCCTCCTTCCCCAGCTCCACCTGTATAGATCTCCTATGGGTTATTTTAAATGCTATTTGTGCAGCAGCAGTATGTCTTAAATACTCACAGCACCGTATCGCTGTATGCATTGGCAGTAGCAATTCCTGAACTTGCTTGCAGCAGCAGCAATAATCTACAACCACATCAATAACCAACAGCAGTAATTCAGCAGCAGCATAACATATCTATTCCGCCAAGACCAAATACATTAACACTGTCATGTGCATCACCATTGTCATTGTCAGATTTGTCATGATTGAAATGCATTTCCTCACATTTTTTTCCCTGACAATGTCACCCGATATACTTTTATTATCAGGAAAAAATAAATAATGTTTGCATAGCCGGCAAAAGAGGCAAAAATCCTCCTCTAATCTTGATAATAGCCTAAAGCATACCATATGCAATTGCTTTGTATGATGTAGGCCTACTGTATACAGCACAACAACAATACAGGGTGTTAGTATACAGACATATTTTCTTAAAGCAGTATCTCACATCATTGTCTCCATAAAGTTATGAAGAGCATAAGAGATTTGAAAACACTGTGGGCAGAGAGGACCAGGGATATTCATACAATCTGCCCACAAACACCCACAGATCAATGTGCCCAAGAGCAAATACAGCATCCATCAAACTACACGCATGAGGATGTGCTGGCTATGGTGGAGATAGATTGGGTATAGAGATCAAGTAGTATTTACAAACGATCATTTTAATTCATCCATTAAAATGTTACCTGGAAACTGTAAGTTCTTCTTTAAATGGGTAAACTAAATGTAAAAGTCCAGGGCCTTTTCGTTAACATCGAAGTGGGCTGTTGCAAACGATTTTGTCTCCCTCTTGTGGTGGACTGGGAAAATATTGATTAACTACAGAAAGTCATGTCTAATGGTGGTAGTCAGGGGATGAGAGGAGGAAAACTGGAAGGAAGAGAGTAGTTAGTGGATTACCACAGTAAAGTATAAAGGGCTTCCCACTTTGCACTTAATTTCATATAATTTCATTCCAAATCAAAGCTCTCACTTTCCCGAAACCACATTTCTAATCTGACTCCATTTAAAGAAAATCTGGAGAAAAAAAAACATGAGCTGGAAAACTGAGTGAGGCATTCTGGGAATGCGTGGTGCTTGCAATTAGAGAAGGCAGTCAGAGCCAATGAGGTGCTGGCAGAGAAGTGCATGATGGGAGCCAGCCTTGCCCAGAGGGATGGAGAAGAGCCAGTGACTGTGCTATTAGTCTTGGAATCCCTCTTCATCACATACTTGAGCTCGGAGCAGCGAGAAGTCCCCATCTTCCTCTCAGAGGGAGTATCAGTTTGGGGTGTAAATTTCCAACAGTGTCTCACCTCCTTACACACTGGAGATCACAGTACGTGAATCATAGTGAACAATGACAGAGTAGACAGTTTTCTTTTCCCCAAGTGAGGCAAGTTTGTTCCTGGCCTGGTTGACATTTACATAAATACAGTATAAGTAATCTGCAATTAGCAATCACCATGGGGGTGTATAAACATTTTTGATGTAACACTAAGTTAAACAGATGTGTCTGCTCACAGATAGACTTTATCTATACAGTCACTAAATTCTTACTGTATAGATATGAACCATGAGACAATTTTGTTCCACAATGAATGCATTACTGCAATTCTACTGAATTTTCTATAGCAAGACCATATAAAAGTGCACAATGAATTCTATAGTAAGGATGAGCTTGGCTTTTAAGAGTGATATTAAGATATAAAGATCTTCATTTTCCACAGGCCATCTGCATTCTGTGATCTGCTGAAAAGCCATGTCAATCTCCACTTTTCTCCAACAGGGGGAGACTTGAGACAGGCACCACGGTGGGAGTTCTGGAAAACTTGTGGGAAACTTAAGATTCTCCAACAGATAAAATCTCCCTAGCATTATGTTTTATTTATTTATTTATTTTTATTATTTTAATAATGTACTGTCAAATAAAATAATAATAATAAAGTCTTCTGAGATGGGTTTCTTTCCTCAGTCTCTCTCTTTTTCTCTCTCTGACTAGCCATAGGCATTTGGAAAGATGATAGTTCTCCATCTCCAAGTTGAGCACAAAGAAACATTGTCCAGGAAAAAAACGTAGGTATGACTCTAGTTGGAGCTCATTAGTTTGAATGTATTATCAGTATATTCTTTAATAAGAAGGTCATTTTTGGGTCCTTCTCATAAGATGTGTTCAGTAATGTTTCATTATGTTCTGGATCCAGCTGGAACTTTGCATGCACAATGAAAAGAAGAGGCAAATGTATAAAATACAGCATAGCTGAACTCATAAAGGGACAGTTCACCCAAAAATCATCCCGTCAGTTTAAACCTGTATGACTTTCTTCTGATTAATATAAAAAAAGATGTTAGGCAGGACACCCATGATGCTATTTGTGATACAGTTACATGTTAAAATGACCAGGGGCTGTCAAGCTCTAAATATGACAAAAATATTTAAAATCAGAAGACTTAAAATATACAGTAGCAAAGGAGTCACTGTTTACTTCAACTTATCTCTGTTTGTGTTCCATTGAAGAAAGAAAACCATACCATGTTATTTTACAAAAAACCCAATGCGTCAAGCAAACATTTACATTTTAGGTGTACCGGAAAACATAGTCCTCTATCTCTATCTATCCCAAAAAGCTATGTAAAAGTAGTCTTTCAAAAGGACCTGTCCATCATTTTGCACTAAAATAACCTGCACATTACCTATAGTGATTCTCGAGAAAGTGCTGTAGTTACTTTACTGGCACTATACACACAAACTAATGATGACTGAATGATGGAATGCACAGTTTGTAGAGCATGTACATTTATGGCTCTGTCTGCGGCTGTGCACTGCAGTCCGAGTGGGTTTAATTGTGTTTACAATATGAATAAATGTGTGTGCTGTATATGCCTAGTATAAAACACATTCTAACCATGACTCACCTCCCAAGCTCCACACTAAAATGAAAAATCGAGCCACCAAGTGTGTTTCTGGTCAACGTTTTGCAGTCAGTTGTAAGTGGGAGCTGGGGGAGAATAATAAACAATAGTGGTCTGAGGTGCCCCAGGAGTAAAGCTCCCCTTGGCAGATCTGGGAGGCGCTTTATAAATTAGAAATGAGTCTTGCAGCCAGGTGCACCAACAATAGCTGCCTGAGCTGCTTAGCTGGCAAACCCTGTCCTCCCACACCCCCACACTTACACTCTTTCAGCCCGCGTTTCTCTATGAGCACCCCCTCTTCTTGGTGTGCGAGGGGTGCGGGACAGCTTTGCGCACTTGCGTTCTTCAAGTCCCGTCAGGAGACACCTCTAAGAGAGAAGGGAGTTACAGAGAATAGCGAGTATGTCAGTTGCATATTTAAGCCAAGATAAAGCTGCTTTTGTTTGATCATGTTTTGTTCTGGCAAATCATAAATTATATGGCATATATGTAATGTACAATTACATATATTACAGTTCCCTCAGACTGAAAGCTTTAGTGTCGCTCGTTTCAATAAAACACTCAACTTTCCTGTACATTTATGTCTCTGCAGTAAATGCTACCATTTTAATTTCCCTGGTCACTTAACACTTCATTACTCAATGTAATGTTTATGGCTAATTTCAAGAGAGTTCAACCCCTTAACCTCATTCCCTGTCTGGTTTTTGGAAGGCTTAAAGGTGAACGCTTCAGGCTGTAAATTACTTTTACTTTTAGGGTTTGGTATACCCAAAGGAATCCAACAAAAGCAACACAGAACATTGAACTTTCAACTGAAAATCCTGCACTGAGGAAAATTCATTTTTTCTTTCTCTTGAAAACTCGACGTCAGTACACAGAAAACTGTTCAATAAAACCCTGGGTTTGCCAAATTGCATCCTTTTTTCCAGCAACAAGAGACTAGACTGTAACAAATAATGGAACATTAAGAACTACTAAAACTACATTAAATAGCTATTTGTTCCATTATCTATAGGATTTAAGGTGGTTTTAAATTAAGTATCAAATTTTTAAGTATGACATGCATTTGTGATGAGGATATGACATTATATTTCACAAAGCTGATATGTTTATCCATTTATTCATATCAATTTATACTCTTTTTCTTGAAATTTTTCTTGAACTTTCTTCTGTTTAAGCTAGACCGATAAACTGCAATTTGGATCTATATTGTATTCCTATCAAGCAACAATGAGCATTAAAACATAAAAGTGATAGACTAAAATATTTTTCACTAGCTAATATTTGTGATCATTGGCAATGTAGCAGACAGTTTCCTGAGTTACATTATTATTTATTCAAGTCAGGAATTAGCAATAAAATGTAGGTCAAAAAAATGGCACCACTTTTAAGATTGACATTTTGTTGGGATCCTCGTATGGAGCTTGTCATGGGTTGTTTACTTTTGCTTCATGTGCTTCACCACAAAACTATCATTGCTAATCTATTCGTAGGCTCCAAAGATTGTCTACATAATTGATTTAACAAAAATGTTGAACTCTTGTCATAGAAACTGAATGAATGATATACACAAGAGAAAACATTTTTTTATTTTCTCTTCTCAGGTCAACTGTACCATGCATGGCATGACCAAAATCTTCACATCTAGGAA
Source organism: Carassius auratus (assembly GCF_003368295.1). Taxonomy (NCBI): domain Eukaryota; kingdom Metazoa; phylum Chordata; class Actinopteri; order Cypriniformes; family Cyprinidae; genus Carassius; species Carassius auratus. The sequence goes on along the minus strand of NW_020524172.1, from coordinate 2,541 downwards.
TCCAGTCGGATCAAATGAGTGTGTCCACTTATCAAAATATCCAGAGTTGCTGGAAAGATCAGACCTCCCACGTAGTGCCAGAACTCTGTTTTGGATCCATCTTAGCCACTGCATGAAGATAAGTAGCACTTACAGTTTATATTATGCTTTTAAAATTTGCAGATGGCTTTTTCCAGCTTTTTCAGCATTTATTTAATCAAGACGTTGCCTGTTATCTATTCCCGGACATTATGAAGCACATTTCTATGTGAGAGAGGAGTCAGAGACCAAAGGTGACTGGGAGACGCAAAGCACCATAACATTCTTTGATGCAAACATTTTACAGGAAGTAATCATAACATAATATCTGTAAGGAATCTGAACCATCTTCCTCAGACTACTTCATGAAAGCACCGACTTTTAAGTATCATTTTAGTTTTGTAAATAAACGCGGTACAATCAGGGGTGAAGGAACGACCTAAAAAGTTTTTTTTTTTTTTTAGGTTTCAAATTCCGTCAGCCTTTCTTCACTACATGATACAATTTTAAACGCCCTTTATACAGATACATTCATATTTTTTTCATATGTTAAACATCTGTCAATCAAGCGTCATGATTTAAAATGCATGTTTTACATATTAAACTGAACATGGGCTGATAGTCGTGTTTGAGACATTACTGGTCATTCTGTGTTTCTGAAGGAGAAAAAGTTATAATGACACTTACACGTCGAAGACATCTCTATTTTGCTGACGCTTTTTTCTTCTGGAAGCTCGCAAACTGTCAGCAGCTGAGTCTGTCCTGCCTCATGAATATTAAACAAGTTGTTCATCGAGCTGACGTCAAAACGCGGACGGTAAATTGTGAGTATCTACTAGCCAATAGGATTATCGTTTGTGCGTTAGTCCGCCCTCAAACAAGGCTTTGCACCTGAGTATTCTATATGTAAGATAAATAGTTGCAATAACTTCAAATGATCAAATGGCAGAAATGTAACTCTAACGTACCACCTTTTTTATGGTGTGTCGAGCTTTTTGTATAGTAGGCTATATAACAACAAGGTAGTATATCATAATACAAATCATTTAGATGAGAATTAATTTTACACACACAACACAACCTGTTATATGGATTATGCATCTAATTTTAATTAGCCCATGTTTTTTCTTGATTAAAACCATGATGTTTGTCTTAGCATATTTCCATTGCATTTATTGTTATTCAGACTCCTCTTGCTGATGTTTTGCAATTGTAAGCTCTAATAAACCCCACGTGGATTTAGCAAATTTGGTCTGCTAACAAAAGCTAATTAAAAGCAGAATGGTGTTGTCTGACCTTTGGAAACAGAGAGAACGTTTTAATCAAAGATTGTTTCCTAAGAAGGCAAAGCTGCATCCTGACTTTTTCCAGGCTTTTGAAGACAGCTGCAGTAACTATGACAGGGATGAAACCACATCTGAAATACATTTTGCAGTACTAGGTCATTTACTAAAACCATATGTCCAAAGATTGGTCTTGGTATTATTCTTGCATTTTTCATTCTTGTATGTTTTTCTGTTGAGATGCACACAAAAGTAATTTGCTTTTATTTCTTACCGGCATTAACAGGAACTCTGCATTTATTGCTATTTCACTAATAGTTCTGTGATTGCACATCACACCAATCAGTCTGACTCGTCTCGCTGATTGATTTAACATGTTAGTTGATCGTGTTGATGTGGTTTATTGTTACCTTAAAAGTGAGTCATTGTGCGCCAAAAGTGCTAGGCTAGACCACAAAGAAAGACTATTAAAATGTATTACTTTTTTTCAGAGCATGCACTATCAACATTAAAAGTATCACTTCATATGCCATTGTTAAAACAGCTCTGTCAGCACCGACTGATGTGTGTATAGCTGGTATGGATATGCCATCATCCAAGACCAACTCTGTGAAATCAGTTTGACAGCTGAAACATAAGAGATTTGTTAAAGTTATTGTTTCATATCACAACCATATTGAAACAAATAAGAAAAGCATGCCTAGGTTGGATTCTTCTCAAAACACAAATAGATAAAATGAAGCATAAAAGCAACAATTATCTGTATTTGGCAGTCATGTCTGAGGATGCAGACAGTTTGATTAACTCTGACAGTCTATTGTACTCATCCATGCAATCGTTTCCAGAGCATGGCACATAAATCATCTGAAACATGGCAGTGAAACGGCGTTTATTGAACTTGTGCTCATTGTTGATATAAGACTGTTGCAACATTCCAGACAGGATTAACATGCTCGAAAAAACATGCGGTGAGAATGAATACTTAAATTTTAATTATATATTTATACATTTTGAAGTAATTTCACTTTGTGAATAATTATGTTGGCCACAGCATATGTAGTCTTTTCTCTGTAATTATGTACCAGTCTGTGTGTTTGGCCTGAACTTTCCAGCTGCTACCTGTCATGGCACAGCCCTCATTATGAAACGTCATAGGGCATCATAGTTCACAAATTCACAGATCAACTCAAATCAACTAGGCAAAATAAATGAAAATAATCTGATTTTGCAAACTGAGTTT
>NW_020524171.1:0-37993 GCF_003368295.1 Carassius auratus | reverse complement strand
TTATTTTGTACGGAACAAATTATGTTCTTGATTCTGTACAGTTTTAACCAACATTAATTGACATGCTGATAAATTTCATTTATGTAGTAAAACCCAATGTATTAAATGAGAAAAATTCCAAATAGAAGCATTTTTACTAGTGCTCTCAGACTTTATCTGAGGTGCGGAGCCAGGCAGAAGAACAGAGCGATTAGCTGAGAACGAGTGAGGGATGGCATTTTAACAGTTTCGCTGGTCAGAACCAGAGTGTGAACAGCAGCTCTGATGTTCATTTATATAACCTCCGGCCTCCAAAGTATGCAAGCCTGGGTTTCGCCTGATCTTGGCGGCTGACATCGATGTGTGAAGACAGGGATTGAGGCAGCAGCCCCATGGTCTACAAAGAGACACTTGTATCGCTGGCCTCTTCTGTTTGCTGTGTTGCAGTGTAAGACAGATTTTCAGTCACATCTGCAAGATTTGCAACGTGCTGACATAACATTCTGCTGTATGTGTATGACCATAAGTTACGCCATTAAAACCGACGATCAGCACCCTTGAGCAAGTCAATATGTTTTTTTTTTCTTGCTTCAAGAGTCTTTGTAAGATCAAATAAACATTAGAAATTATACACATTTTATTATACACAAGAACTTGACCAGTGCCCCCAAAGTATTTGGACTAATACAATTTCATGGCACTATGTAACTATTTTACTCTATTGTTGAATTGGTCACTAAGTCATTTGATTTTGCTCTGTCTCTTTCTTTTTTTTTTTAAGTTAAGTTCAGTTTAGTTAAGTTCAAGGGTGCACCTTGTTTTCTTACTAACCATGTACGAATTCAAATGCAATTATCACCTCAGAAAATACATACTATATGTTTTCTCATTAGACTGGGTTGATTTGGACCCTTAAGTCATATCTAAAGTGTATGACACATCAATCAAGATGATCAAAGTGCTCAGAGTTCATACAGGTGTCCTAGGATTACCACAGGTGCACTTTGTGTATGAACATTAATAAGTTCCACTAAGGTTTGACAATGGAAGCCAGGAAATACTGTATAAGGTACAGTAAGTGTTGCAGTACAAGACAACAGTTCTGTTTGGTTGTATTGTGTTATGCCAAGCCCCATTGCGTTTATTGAATAAATTGCTTGTCACTGGCCATTTTGGTCACATCCTGCAGGAGTATTTGAAATTTTACTATTATTTTCATAAATTAACACCTCACAAACTTTTCAGATTTATTGGCTGACAGCTCTCCTGTCCCCATGTTGAGAGAAATCTGTTCTAAGTTCTAAAATAAATATGAATATGCAAAAAAAAAAAAACTGATTTAGTATTCCTTTAAAATAATAATAATGCAACTCGGAATATGATGCAAACCTGCAATAATTAAATGTTAAACAACACAAATATCTTTTATGTATTTAATTCTATAATCCAATGTCTTTGCTTCTGAAACTTCGATGATCCAGTTTAACCATAGTAATAAGCAAAAATGACTGTAGACAAACATTTTTGTGTCTTTATCGCTAAAGTGTGTTAAAATGTGTTCTTCTGCATTCTACTGTACAGATGTTAATTTACTTTCCCTTCAGCCTGAGGTGTATTCATTTCACTTTTGGTGTGAAAAGGCTTTTATATTTGCCAAAAATATAGCTTTTTTATTTTAAAAACAAACAAGCAAGCCCTGTCCAGATTTAAAAAGTAGCACAAAAGTAACGTAACGCATTACTTTCCATAAAAAGTAAGTAACGTAATTAGTTACTTTTTTATGTCGTAACGCAATATTGTAATGCATTACTTTGAAAAGTAACTTTCCCCAACACTGCTTGTAAATATCAAGCACAAACTCACGCGTTTAATAACGTTCTACAACTTTTTTGTCAACTTTAATTATAAAAGGGACTCAGGATCAATTACAAACATACATTTTATGCAGGTTCATTCATGGGTTCACCTATCTCAGCTGAAGGAAGCCTTGTCTGCTGAAATCACAAGACTTGGTCAGCTCAATGCACTGATTTGAAACATTCAGAAAGTTTAGGAGCTTCTTAACTACGGTTTTGAGTTCCTTCACATCACTATTTTGGCTTATTTTCTCAACAGTCGGCTTGATATTTTAATTGCAATGACAAGCAAATATGTTGGGGTAGTTGCATATTCTTTGCTAGGCTCATAAAGAGGGGGTAAGAAAGGGCGATGGGATGAGAAAGAGAGAAAAACACAGATGTGAATTTTGAATTTGGGTGTATGTCTATGTTTGTCTCAGAGAAAGGGAGCCTCTTATTCTCTCTCAGCAGGAGCTTGGCCTTAACTTCGGCCTAGTCTCGTCTGCACAGCAGGAGGACTTTCCTGAGCTGACTGCCCAAGGGAGGGCACCTGCCCCTGGTACAAACACTGCAGAAACACTGCAGCACACACAGAGGAAGAGGAAGGGAGTGTGAGGATGGAAAGACACTCAGGATTCCAGGAACATGTGTTGGATTTATGAAGCACACAGGTAACACAAAATGATGCAGTGAAATGAACAAAACCATTTCCCCCATAAGTACCTCTGAAGTCTATCTTCAGCAGCTTTCTGCTGCCTTCTTCCAAAATGAAAAGTTTCTCTCTGACACAGTTGCAGTGGTTATTGTTGGAAACCTCATCTACTAGCTCTTCGTGACTACCAATATAAACTGACAGCTTATGGATTTGCTGCCATTCCTCATCGCAATATTTTCCACTGTTTGGGTTTGCGGGATAGTAGCATATGTTTAATAGTTTATCACATGCTCAGTCATTCGGACCCTTCTTGAGAGAGAACAAACAGAGAGAGGGTCCGAGTTCAGGACCACAGACTGACTCCCCCAGCTGAACTTGAAAACTGTCATTAAACTATGTGGCTTAGAACGTTCCCCAAAAGACTTCTTCATGTTAAACACTATTAAACGTATCTCAGGAGTGCTTGTCTATATTATAGAAACAATTAAGGATGAGCAATTAGGAGCGTACGTAAATTAAAGGACTGATTCTACTTGTGAATTAACATTTTTGATCACTTACTCACCTTTACTTAAGTCATTATGACTCCATATTATTTCCTTTCTTTTGTTAAACGCAAATGTTATGTTTGGCAAAATGTTCAAGCCTCTCTTTTTCCTTACAGCTAGAGATTGATTTATACAGCCAAGCTCCAACAAGCAATACGATTATAAAAAGAGTTGTCCATATAACTAATGCCACTATATTCCAAACTATACAATAATTTGTGATGTAAAATGGACCCAAATTTAAGCCATTATCAACTGCTAATCTTCCCATTAAGTGAACACTGACATAGGCATATGGCTTCAATAGACTTTAAATATTGACTTAGTCATATGGACTAATTTTTATAGCACTTTTTTGGAATTTGAGCTGTATATATCACATTTTACTTGTTTGGAAGACATACTGCTTAAAATGCACAATACATGAAATGCAACAACAATGGGAGTGAGTAAATATTAAACCATCCTTTAATATAAAATAGCTTTACTTGTTTTTCACAGGTCCAGTGTGGATGAGTGGGAAAAACTGAAGCTTGTATTGTCACACTAGAGGACATCATTTTATGGACTTACAACGGTCACACTTTGATATAGCAACATGCACATACTACTCCTTCAACATGCTCTGATGTTCCTCAGGTAAATGGAAACACATGCCTAACGTAAATGAAAAGAGTAAGGAGGTGCACACATCAGGTCCTCATGGGTCCCATGTTAGATGGCGTTCTTCCAAACTACATTATTAGATTTATTAGACTCAATGAAAAGATCATCAGTGTTGTGTTATATAATGCAGTGATCATGAGCCAAAATGTAAGAATTGAGTTCAAAGGCAGATTAGGTGTTTGAGTATTAATAGTTTATGTATCCAGATTATCTAAATCAAGGTGTATCACATACAGTATGTGAATTATTGATTAAATGTTCTTCATTATGTCTCATGTAAAAAAAAAAAATACTTTCCATAACTTCCAAGTCCCAAATAGATCCCCAAGGAGCTCAGGACACCCCCATGACACATGCAAACACAGAGAGAGACGGTTTACAGTCTTTTCTGCTCTCTGTCAAACAATATTTGTTCATTTGTTCACAGGCAACCACAAACCAATACAGTGCTGCCATTCAACAATACACATGAATTTTACATGCTGCAAACACAAGGTTCCTTCTAGGTATTCTGTACTTGATCTATGATGATGTCAATGAGTCAAAAACAGCATTACAAAAAAAATAATAACCTAGCATTTAAAGGTCAAAAGCCACACACACTTGTGGGTCACTTTCAGAAAGTGCAAAAAGCTGATACAGACTCCAATGAAAACACCAGTCATATCCAAGCACTGCAGTGCAATACACACACACCCCTTGGCAATACACACAAAAAACTGAAAGCTAGCAAAAGCAAAGTTCATGCCAATGCAGACACAAAAATAAATGTTTTTTCTGAATGAAAACTAATTTTCATTTTAATTCCTTTGCAGTCTCAATTCCAACCCCCAGAGACCCCCCCCCCACCGTTCTTTTCTGTAATTTTCTCTTCATTTCTTATTAATTTATCTCACATTGTCCATTTCTGTTCCCTTCAATTCCCTCTTTCTTCACTGAAAAACTCGCTCATCTGCTTTAGTAATAAGGACAGTACTGCTTTACACTGTTGCGTTTCTGCAATAATCGCTTAGGCAGTGGGCTCTTCAGGTCAGAAAGTCTTCTAAAGCTTCCCAGATGACTCACTTACATCATAAACCATTCTGCTGGTGTACTTATATAGAATAATTGTTATGAATAAAATGTTATGATAAGCACCAGATTTCATATAAAGATTATTTCAGGAAAAGCTCTCTTGTGCAAAGCAATGCATTATTTAACAGTAAAACAAAACAAATACAGATAGGCTGACAAATGTATATATATATATATATATATATATATATATATATATATATATAAGGATTAAAGGATCCAGGTTTGGTGCAGTTTTTTGAATACAGTATGATTTAACATTTGATTATATATATATATATATATATATATAAATATATATATATATATATATATATATATATATATATATATTATATATATATATATATATATATATATATATATAAATATATATATATATATATATATATATATATATATATATATAATATATATATATATATATATATATATATATATATATATATATATATCCACAGAAATATTTATCTAGTTGACATTGTCCATTAACATGCACAACCTGGGGGAAGGAAGTAGTTTTAGTAGTAGTAATTCAATTAATTTATAACAAAAAAAAAAAAAAATCATACAGAAATAAAATAAGGACAAATTATTCATAAAAGGTGCCAATAAAAACACAAAGTCAAGACTTTAACATTTAAAAAAATGTTATAGTTGCATATAATGAATGGAGAACATAATGTCCTATTTGAAAATGAAAGATTGTGTGTCTTGGCTTCATGACAGAAGTGATTTATTTTCCTCAAAAGAGCAAACTCTGACACGTCCTTGAGCTTTGAGCCAAATCTATACTTTGTAATTTCTCCTTTGCACTTAGACTAATAAACCAATTTGGGAGTTAAATGCTTCTCACCTGTTGTTAGACTATCCTTGGGGGATTCATCCTGACAAAGCTTTTTTTTCCCTTTCAAGTTGCCCCATAAAACAGATATTTCACATCTTTTAGTCCCCTAATATTCAGCTGCAGTTCAACCAGAATGTTTGGGTCTCCATTTCAAAGGTGATGAATCCTATTTTTCAAAAAGCACTTTCATAAATATTCATCACTTAGTATTTCATTTAGGATTGCAGGACCTTAATACACAATGCTTATCAGATTATCTATAATTATATATGTAGTCCATGGAGAGAAATACACACCACCAATGCCTTGGCTTACAGAGTATTACTATTTGCACAGCACATGTAAAAATCTATAATCGTTAAGCCCCTTAGCACCAAATTAGTAATCTGTTTTAATAAAGATAACTATGCACAGTCTTATTGGTCATGGGCAGTACTGATGGTGGGCAGCTGTTACTGTTATCGTTGTTCAGAGCTGCCCTTGTGGCAAAGTGATGCAGCTGCACTTATCTTCTTCTTGCTGGTCCGCCTGCGCCTTCCTGTCAGCAGTGTGTAGAAGAAAGGATTCACACATGAGTTTCCATAAGTCAACCCTGTGAGGATGCGATTAATGGTCACCTGCGTGCCCACCGGCACCATGCGCAGAACCTCAGGTCGGTACAGTGGTAGAAGCTGCCAGATCCAGAATGGAAGGAAACAAGCCCAGAATGTCAGCACGATCCACAGTATGAGGAGCAGGACTTTGGGGCGAGGTGCACGGGGCGGGTAGGTGTTGCCCCCTCCGGCCCAAGCAGGTTGCGTTTGAGATACCCAGTAGAGTCTCCCTAAAGCTGCGTACAAAGCTCCGATGGCCAGTCCTGGGCCTAGGATGCTTGTGCAGAAGAGTACACTGAGGTAGGCTTTTGAGCTCTGTTCATCCCAGGCGGGAACGCACAACTTGCTTTCCTGGTTCTCTCCATCTTCTAGGTGCAAGTGATCATCATGGGCAAACTGAGAGCCACGGCAAAACCCCAGGCCAAAGCGACTCTCAGGAGTCCAGAGGAAGGTGTGGACGAGGCTGCCAGTGGATCAGCCACAGCTCGATATCGATCCAGACTCATCGCAGTGAGGGTGAAGATGCTCGCGTGCATGGTGAGCAAGTCCAGGCTGAGGAGGAGCCGGCAGCCTAGTTCACCGAAGGCCCAGTCAGATGCCAGGCTGTCGTACACAATGAAGGGGGGCGGTAGAGAGGTACACCAGGTCTGCCAAAGCCAGACTCAGAACCTGCAGGTGAAGAGAGGAAGAGGAGGAGGACGAGGTGGGAGAGGAGGAGGGAGAGAAAGAAGGGGAAGAGGTGCCGAGGCAGGAGTAACAACAGGTAGGAACGCTACGCCGCCTTTTTGACATCCTACGACGGCGAATGAGAAGCCCTAGGGTGTATAGGTTGCCCAGAATGCCCAGCAGAGAAAGGAGGGATAGAAAAAAGCAGAAGAGAGCTGTGGAGGCTACACTTGGGGATGGGGAGAGAGAGGGAGAGGACGAGGGAAGGGAGAGGTTATTGAGAACGGGAAAGGTGTATGAAGGTGAAGGGGAAGAGGAAAGGGAAGTAGAGCCAGAGGTGTCCATTTCTCGTGGATAGCAAGAGTCCCAAGATGTAGAGAGGACTTCAGCGTGTTTTAGAGCAACTACTGCGCCCAGGTTATCAGGAAATCCAGATTAGAAAAGAAGAGTTGTGAGTGGACCGCTATAACGGTGAGGTAAGAGAGAGAAACAAAAAAAGAGAAAAGAAATTGTGATTTTAGAAACTTTTGTTAACATCTTCATATTTATTTATTTATGTATTTCAGTATTTTTTTTTATAAAGGTATCTTTGCCTAAACTATGTACTCATTTGCTGAATTGGTTTTAGAGGATGCAGGGAACATTTCAGGTCATATAATATTTCAGTAAGTAGGCTACAAAAGTTTTGTCAGAGTGCGCTAAGGCGCGTTCGCGTGAAGAGGTAACCACAACAACAGTATGCTGCTCAAACGCTGTTCTGTATCTTAATGAAAATAATATCACTTTAAGAAATCAGCAATATAATCAGGCTACATTTAGTTTAAAATGTACAGCGACAGAGCTGAAACATTAAAAGGCGACTCTCTTAGAAATAATAGCCTACTATTGTTCCAGGTACATGTAGCCTATTTATAAAAAAAAAAAAAAAAAAAAAAAGAGTCGGAATAAGGGTTAATTCAACTAGGCTATTGGCTATCAGGACCTTTAACTTAATGATAATAATAATAATAGTCGATTATAATTAACATATAATTATTGGAAAACTATTATTAAAGCTATTGGTCTTGTCAAAAATGTTGGTGCGGCACGAGCTGGATCAATATGGCAGCAGCAGCGCGATGTTACCTGCGCTAAAATTTTCGAACCTATAAAATTCTTGCCTAACCTATACTGAGAAAAATAAATAAATAATAAAACAATGAGAAACCAATGACTGTGGCCTTTAATTGTCATGCCGTCTACGGTCCTAAAGCGGTAAGGCTTCTCTCTGAATCATATTTTTCATCATATGACGAGTGTGAAGATCAAAGGCCAGTCGGGCGGCGCGTGGACACTTACGGGAAAGAATGAGGCGGCACACGGTGACCCTGAGAGAGAGACAGGGTTACACTGCTGTTAGAAATGACGCACTGGCACAGCAGCACCCCTTTACTTTAAATAACACCTTTCTTAATACTGACACAGTGAGTGACAGATTTGCTAGAGTTAGACTCATTTATTTATTGATTCAATACAAATAAGTTAGACTAATCAGGCAATAAGGCGAATTAAAAAGCAAAACAATGATCTAACAATTGTTTATACAACTCTTTTTTTCCCAATTTTAGGAACTGAGTATGTTAACCTTGCCAACGAGCCAAGCATAGTCATTTTAGTTGATGTAATTTATTGTTTTATAATATAAAAATGTCTAACATGGCATGTCTGTACAGTATTATGCAGCCTATGGGAATGATGCAGCACTATAGTGTGCTATAACACTATCAATTAGTAAAAATGAGCTGCAGGGGTGAAAACACTGTCATTCATGAGGTGACAGCAGAATGGTGTGCCTACTGTATAAAACATTTCAACGTGGGACAATTATTTTGATAAGAAAGTGTAATTTCATGTAAATAAATGTTAAATGACAAAGCAGAGACGCGTATAGCATAATCTCTATCATTAAGTCATCTTGTTTCATTTTATAAAGCCTACTTTATCCAAACTCTTAAAAAAAAGGGAAATATTACGGCTGACCAGATGGTGAGTTTTTTTTTTTTTTTGAGAACTTTTTTTTATTTTTTTTACAATTTCCATGTACAAAATAGGACAGATTGTAGGCCACTTGACTGACACAAACGCACTATTATGTTAGCATGTCTTATGTATTTCTCTATTCTATTTGTTCCCATGTTTTATGTACGCACAGTTCTTTATTTAATCTGTTCATTTACTGTTGTGAATTAAGTTAAAGTATAGCCTACTTGACATCATATGAATTCGTTGAAGATTTCTAAATTAATAGCAGACAAATATGGTGATATCAAAAAAAAAAAAACACTTCCCGGTCTTCCTTTGTATTCATTAATTTACGCATATTTAATAGAAAGCTTAATGGTTGTCTCACGTGAGAACGACATAAACAAAACAGCTGAGGTTGTATTTGTTATTCTGAAACAACTTTGATACAACATTATACGATTTAACACATGATCTGTGTTTTTTTCATTATTTGTATGATTATTCTACGAAATGCATTTGACATACATGCTACAGTAGCCTACATTCAATGTTTTATTAAATGTTTATAATCCGAAAATCGTCTTACCCTTAACTGAGTATTCAGAGATGGCATGTTCCATATGTCGATGATATCCACACTCAAAACCGCAGACTGTGACAAAATCAGAATATCCTAATTATGTCTTTACAAGGAATGAATCAATAAGCCCAGCGAGATATTAATGTTTCTCTGAGGACAGTCTTAGAGAAACTTTAGGATGGTGTAGAATATCTCTCAGTCACAGCCAGCCCACTCCTCTCCTCTCACTCTTATGGTTGTCTGAAGCAAATGAAGGGAGGGATGAAGAGAAGCTGTGCTGAAAGACTGGAGAAAGAAAGGGTGTCTTTAATAAAGACCCACACTGTTGAATGGCCTTGGAATGGAGACAATTGATCTTCATTGGCAGAGGACTGAATGTGATTTGATGTTTAGTCTCTAACCCTGACTGATATTTGTTGTTCTCTCGTGATTAGACCTTTCATCCCTGCCGAAAGCAATATAGTCAGTATACCAAAGAATAAACACTTGTAAAAGTCAGAGAACAATATTTATGTCCACCATCCATCAAAGTTATTTGGTTTTGGGAGCATCCAGGGAACATTTCAGGTCATATTTATTAGAGAACTGTAAGAATTACAACAACAAACATGAAAAGGTACATAAAAATGATTTCAGTTATACAGGTACTCAGAGGACAAATGAACATATCATTAAAGCCGTTATTTGAGGCTGAACTGAATCATACGTGAAAAATGTTGGATGAAATTTGGTTAAGCGTCACAATCCAAACCACAGATGAGGCAGTGAAAACCATTTAATCATTTGAAATATGGTATCGCTCCCTAACGACCATACAGGAATACATAACCATTAATGGACAGAAAAGGTTTCAGTGGAAAGACATTTTCACCTCCTTAGTCATGTAAAAGTTTAAATGATGCATGGTATGGACATCCTGCCTGCATTTTGGATCAGACTAAAGTATGCTGACATTTAGAGTCACAGGAATGGATACTTAAAGGGAAAGTACACCGAAAACGATCATTTACACACCATCATGTCATTCCAAACCTGTATGGCTTACTTTCGTCAATGGAACACAAAAAGAGATGTTGTGAAAAATGTTCGTTTTTAGTCCATACAATGAAAGTCAGTGGGCCTCAATGTTTTTTCTCTACATTGACAAAAACTTTTTTTTTTTTTACAAAAAATTCTGTCAGACATGAGTGTATATTCCATCATGGGGAGGATAATTTACATAAACCTTCCAGAATTATTACAAATGTTCAAAAAATTTGTGTACATTTTCTGAAATTGTCTGGAAATTTAATGAAATATGAATCACAATCTCACCAATCAATCAAGTTTGGAAGCATATGTAGTTTGCCCAGAACAATCGATACCCTTCTTTGAACAAGGAGGAACACCACAACCCTAAAGCAGCAGCTGTATAAATACATTTATATGTGTACCTTACATTTATCTGTAGACATGTGTTACATGTAAACTGAAACTTCACAGTTGCTTGTCATGGTTGAGCAATAGGAAGAGCAATTGTAAGAATTTGTGATGGTGGTGTGAGCCGAAGACAATAGAGTGTGTAAAAAACGAATGGTGAACTTTCAGTTGGCATGTAAAGCATTTCTACAAAAATAAATGTACTGTATAAATGCAAATATGCATTTTCATTTTCTGCACTACAGTATTGACTTTTCCCAATACATTTTTCCCTACTGTTGAAATATCTGAAGCTTTTGAAGTTTTGAGTTATTTTGCAGACATCACAGCACTTCAGTTCAAGCATCGTGTGAACCAATCATATCTTCCTCTTTACTAGTCAAATCACAAAATAAACATGAATGAACATCAGAAGGTATCTTGTTTCACCTGCGGAAAGACGTCAACACACTGTCCAGAATTAATCTACTCTCATGTTTGGTTTGTTTGTCAAACAAAATGGCAGATTCTGCGTCATGATTGGTCAGATTGCCTGTCAGTCAAACTCCCACCAAGCGGTCAGTTGCACTTTCAGTTTAGAGAATGTTAAGACTGGAAAACTCTAATACGAACCTTTAAGGTACCCTTGGTACAAAGTGTACCCTTTGAAAAGATACCGTAACAATGATAGCTTTTGTACCTTTTTTCTGAGAATGTACGGAAAAGCAATTCTGTAGAATATCTTCTTTATTCAACAGAAGACTGAAAATCATGCATGTTCAGAATGACATGAGGGTGAATAAATGATGACAGAATATTCATTTTTTGTTTATAAATACTCATAAGACTCATAAGATGAAGGCAGATCAGTGTAAAGGAACAACCAAGCGTGAATGACTGTCCAGTGGCAAAGAAAGAGTAAAAGAGTAAGAGTACGAGACAGAAAGAAAGCAAAAGTTATAACCCAGTCTCCTCATAAGGTACTGACACCAAATTCAGCATTGCACCGCATGCCAACACATATCTGCACGAGGCCAACACACACATATCTGCACATCTACCGCACTCCCGCCAACACACACACTGCAGACACACTTCAACCTAACACCACCTCCCAACACCCGATATGCCCAAAACTCAAACACATCTAATCAATGAAGTAAGGAGAGTATGTGTGAAGTTGACCGCAAGAGACCAGCAGCCAACTGGATCATCAAAGCCTGCTTAATGAATCAGTCTCCAGGTTCAGTATTATTCAATGCACTTATTTTGTGACCTCAGTAAAATAAGTCAAACTGAAGGCATCTGAGTCACTGAAATATTCACAAAGCTTAAATGTGTCAGATCAGTTTTCTTTACAAGAAAAGTTCAGTGCAAAATGGATATTGTGAAGTTAAATTAATTGGGTACTTCTAATGTCAAGTTCTATGAAATATATGAAACCACATTTTAATTGTTAAGTAATATGAAAATATGGTGGGTAATGGGTATTATTTTATTGCACTGCTTGTGATGTTGATCATTTCTAGTTAATTTATTTTATTTTATTGGATTTTATTTTCACTCTTATGACAAGTTGCTTGTGATGTTGAGCATTTAAAGTTGATATGGATTTTATTAAATTTATTTTATTGAATATTTTCTTTTACGACAACTTTTTAATGTTATTTTATTTATTTATTTCCCCCCATGGATTGACTAATTGATTGATTTATGTATCGAGGGGTGAGAACAAGAAGGCCATAAGTGACACTTCACCGACTTTACAGGAAGGTTAAAACAAAAATTTATTTGACTTTGTTTACTGATTTCAATAGTTTATAAAAAACTTTGCACATGGATGGATGGCATTATACTTATTGAACACTATTTAAAAATGTATTGAAAAAAAAATCTAAATTTCTTTTTAATAATAATGATTAAAAAAGTCACATGTACCTTTTTGGCACCAATGTTTTATTCCATTTCGTGTATAAAACATGGGCACATCTGATGACAATACGAACAAAGCATTACATTAATTAGTTTAAAACAATTGACTTTTTTATTGTGATAAAATAAAACATCACATAAAAAGTCCTTATGCTGAACTATATTTGATTGTGTTTAAAGTGGACCATTGCAAGTATACTTTAGGTACACTTTAAATATCATGCATTTTAATATTGTTCAAGCCTTCAGTGAGTATGACAGACGTTTAGTTTAAAGGGGTAGTGACAAAATTAATATCCTGTTGTCATTTAGTCATTGTCATGCTATTCCAAACACGAACACAATAGAAGACATTGAATTTTATTAAAAAAAAAATTCATCCAAACAAAGAAAGTCATGTTGGTCCAGTGTTGTTTTGGACCCCAGTGACTTTCATTTTGTGAAAAACGAAAAAATATTTTTCTAAATATATTTTGTAGCAGCCAAGGTCACTATGAACTTAGTTTTTATGTTGCTTTTTAATTGTTCTATACCGGTTTGGAACAACATGACAGGATTTTCATTTGATGTTCTTATTATGCCTGTTGAGGCATTGGCTGATGATCTTTTCTCAGCCACTGCTGTGTTGCTCTAAATGGGTTATAACACTTGTGTGAAGTCTGTTTTAGAGAGGTGATCTGGGCTTAGCGTGTCCCAGGCATGTGCTGTATATTTGAGAACACAAGATGGACAGAGACAGGCACCAGGGCCAAGACGAGAAGAAGGGCAACATACCTCTCCCTGCGGGGAGTGTGGAATTTCAACAAATACCTGGCACAGGCCTGCCAAAATAGGCAAAGAAGAGAGAGATTAATAGAAAGAGACAGGAGCCACACAGACAAAAACCAACACAGAGAAACAGAATGCTTGTCTGATGTCTCAGTAAAGGATAGAGTGAGATTAAAAAAAGACAACAGAACAAACTGGCCTGATGTGACAAAAAAGATAGCATTTAATGGCATTTTGAACAATATATACAAGTTTTAATATACAAGTTACTGCAGTATTGTAAAAAAAATTATGCTTGAATCAATTAGCTTATTTTTCAATAATATTATGCACATAATGAAATATCTAAGTTAATTAGTCTCATTAAACTCAAAAATCTCTCTAAAAATCTAATTGCAGGAGATACAAAAACAGCTTCTTAATAATATAGATAGATACAGTAGATAGATAGATAGATAGATATTCTTAAGTCTTGCTGATCTCTGGCATGAGGCTTCTATGTAGATGAACACATCAGACTTCATGGTGTGTGGTCGTCTTGATGCCTAAATCCTGCCCTTCCCAGGGTGTCTCCCTTCACTTCAAAGGGGTCATAATTGCCAGACACTTGTCCAGTCTCACCGAGACCTCAGGTTCAACCAATGTGTGTGTGTGTGTTTTAGCAATGTGCTACTGCACAGGGGTTTCTAAAAAAATGATCTGTTTACGGTACCTTGCCATTAATATTCAAAGACCCTTTAAATGGCTTTAAACTGCCCTTGAGCTTTGCTTACATTACGTTAATTAAATCCCCAAAGTCTTCGTCAGCCCATTGACAGATAGCCCATTTGTTTGACTTCTCCTTACAGCATATTTAATTAAATGGGTGGACATGTTTACACGTAACAAATGGTTTGTTTCCCTGCAGAATGATTAGAGGACTTCAAGATGAAATATTGATCCTCCATCTCGGGTGTTGATGTTTATATTCACGTCACTTTCAGTAGTCCTCTGTAATAAAGACAGAGGACTGACATTCCTCCTCCGCATTGAAAATCTCTAGACTTCCTTTTGCTGTATATGCTGCAAGTGCCACACGTTTACACACATAGACATGTTTGTTTTCATCAGTCCATTATATTGACTTATTTCTTGATCAGTGACCACAGCAGCTAATGCTCTGCTGTAATGTCACACAAGCTGTTGTTCCTAATATGTACAAGGATTTTTTCACAAGCAACACCAAGAGTACCACAATCAGTGGTTTTGAATGAATAGGTTTGGTGAATTGTTCAATGACTCATAATAAAGAGAATTACTTGGTTTGTTCCTGAATGAGTGCTTTTAAACATATCGACTGATTAAATAAATCGTTGACTGCATACAAATATATATATATGTATACTTCCCTCCTTTATAATAGACATCTGACTCAAAAGCCAGGATATAAAAGTGAATAAGTAAACTAAACTTATTAAGTTACTGAAAGAATAAATGAATGGTTTGACTGAATGATTCAGTGACTAACTCATAAAGTCACTTGACACCATCTACTGGCCTTTAATGTAACCTGCAGAAATGCTCACTAAAAATCAATTGCTAATGCATTGATGGACAGCCTTTTTAATTCCTCGATTTACAGTAATCTTTAATTTCACTTAAACTAAGAAGCGTGCATTTGTTTTATGAGACTGACCTGACTAATTTGACCTATACTGTACATGTATTTTAAAAAGAGAATCCACGTTTTTAATGGGCCAGCCTGATGATGACAGAAATTTTCCATCCTTTAAAGGCATGGTTGATGAGCACTTTTTTTCTAAGCTTGATTGTGTTTATGATGTGCAGTGTAATGTGTTCATGCTTGGTTTCTCATCAAAAGAGTCTGTTGAGATCCTGGTTCTATGAAGCCGGTCCCTCAGAAATAAGCTATGGGCTCTGATAGGTTAACATGCTCAGTGTGTTTGTGATTCGCTAAACGTCTAGTGCAAATTGTCCAGAAATGTTATTATGGGTAGTTGCATGTTCACGAGGGCAGGGTTTATGAAAACGACGGGGTTAGTGATGTCACAAACCCAGGAAGAAGCTTGTTGTGTAGTCCCTACCAGCCATTTTTGTAATCCTTAAACTGCAATTTATTTACAAGAAAATACTTCCCTTTGTGTTGAACTCTGAGGATTATAACTTACTTTGCAGACATTGTTTATGCTCTAACAGCAATGTTACACATTAGATAAAGTTCAAAAAGTGAATCATAATCAACCACCCCTTTAAATCTTTGCAAAGTAGTCCAATTGACCTTGGACATACAGTATCATTGTCTTTAGAGAAATTGCCTTTCCTAAATATGTTCACTGGCAGAATTTCATAAGTAGTTAGCTCTTATTCTATTACTCAAAACAGAGCATGCCAAAAGTAATAGCCTACTACTTTTGATGGTGATATGAAGAAATTGTTGTAAGCATCTAATTTATCTCAGTTTTCCCCAAATGTGTGTTGTTTGGGTCATTTCACGCTGTAAGAACAAAAAGCTAACTCTGACTTTCAGTACAGCATTAAATGGATCTGGCAACCCAAGGTACAGCGAGTGGACCAGGCTCCAGTGGAGATTGGCTTCTGTTCAGCTGGATGTTTATCTTAGTCCAGGACCACACTGAAGGTAACACAGGTTCACAGATTAGATTGTTTAATCCCAGGTTCCATGAAAATGAGCCAGTCATGCTTTCTGACAACTGTCATGTGGTTGATACTGTTCAACACATTTTACAATACATCACTAAATTGGGGTTTTCTGAATACTGAAATGTTTTAATACCAGTTTTATTAACTGGGTTATTTTTCAATTGTATAATAATTCTGACTTTTTTTCTGATATTTATGACATAATAGCCAAAAGCAATTTGTGCGCCCTTATTACTTGAAGGCACAGAGTTCAGACATTATGTGAGTGAACGGAAACTTAGTTCCATGTTCATTCAGGAGTAATAAGTGACATAATGGTGTATTGTTCTCACATCACTTTATAGAATTCAGTAATTCAACGGAACAACAAATAGTGACATATGGAAATATGCTAAAAACAAAGAGTGGTAAGAAAGGGAATCTGTATTTCTCAAAAACAAGTAGCTACAAAATGTCCTAAAGTTTATAAGGCTGTACAAAAAAATTATAGTACATGGGTATATTGTAAATGGGACGTTAGAACAGTGAATGAACGGCTGTTAAAGCCACTTGCATCTTGTAAAACTTAAAACAGATCCATTTTATTGTAAAACCACACATTATTTTACATTAATAGAGGCACATTCATTCCTCCCTAGTTTAAGACAGTCATAGTATAACCATGTCCAGGTGATTTTCATTTTTTTGTTTGTTTTACACTTATATAACATAGACTAAAGAATCAGTTTTGCAATGTGTGCGAATGACTAGAACTCTGATCTGTGAATGTTGTCGAAGATTCCTGCAGCCACGGATGACCCCTGAGGATGAGTTCCTGCCGTCGGACAATGCAGACCTAAACGTCGGCTTTGACACAGGAACAGATCACATCTTTTTAGTGTCACCTGTGACAATTGTGCATGAAATTAATGGGGACAGCCCCTGCTTCTTTGAAGCGGACAAACGTACACTAGAGGGAGACAAAGAGATGGAGGTGGTGGTGATTCTGGAGGGCATGGTGGAGGCCACTGCCATGAACACCCAATTCTTTTTTGAAAGGAAGAACTGCTACCAGGTGAGACACAGAGAATAAAGAAATGGAGGGTGGAGAGTTGAAAGGAATAGATTGATTATTGAATGAAAAATGAAGGTTGTGAAGTACCATATGAGACTCATTACTGTGTTTGTAAAGCAGCATTGTATTGATATTCATCAAATATTCTGGTTAGTGTTTGTTTTAAACCCGACACTAAATATTAGACTTATGGAATTATTTAATCCCTATTTTACTTCCTGTCCAATTGTCATTTTGTTCTTAAGTTTTATACTTATAAAATAAAATGTGTGTATAGGTGTGTATATATATATATATATATATATATATATATATATATAAAGGTTTCAAAATCTCCTATTGTAATAAAATGATTGCCTAAACCAGCAGCAAAAAACATTGTGTTACTCTGATTCTGATTGTATATTCAGTTGTGATTGCAGTTTTTCTGACAGTGTTGCCAGATTTATGGAAAAAAACAACTTACCAGAAAGAAGCAACTCTGCTTTGTAAAAGCATACTTACCATAGTAAAAGCAGAATTGGAATTTAAAAGGCACTCTTAATTCATAATATTGATCATTCCCAAATAAAAATGAACAATAATCTTTTCCTGACTTGCAAGGTTTTTTCTCTAGAAATGCAAATCTAGTTCTGCTCTGTACTTGTGATGTGTCCTCATACTCGTACTTCAACAGGATTTATGAGGTCTCGCACACGCCGACCTGCAGCGCCAAAGAGTTAGCTGAGAAAAAGTTCATCCAGGACTCCCGTTCCTCCTTCTGTTACGAGAATGAGGTGTCTCTGCAGCTCTCCTCTGTCCCTCCCTGCCCTGACCAGTTCTCTCCATCCCCCCATTCTTCTTTCATTCGGCCCACACCACCACCTCGACAAGACTCCTGCAGTGAGCACCCACACAAACATTGAGCCATGCGGCAGGGATGAAAGGGCAAGAGCAGCGGTCAAAGATAGAAAGGGAGATAGATAGAGAAAGAAAGGGAAAGGGTCATGATGGAGGGAGGAGTTGGAACTGGGGGTAGTGAGAGAGAGAGAGAGAGTGACAGAGAGAGAGAGATAGAGAACTAGCAAATGGACAAAGACTGGAAAGACAGACTTGAACAGGGGACTAAGGCAAGAAGGAGCATAAAGGGACAGTGAAGGACTGATTAATGACAATAGGTCATGCTTAAGATGGGCTGAGAAAAGACAGAATGCACAAAAGATGGAGAATAGAAAAGGGAAAGGGGCCTCTCAACGTCTGGGAGAAGAGAACGAAAGAGCAATATAGTGGGGTGAATTCACTAAACGGTTGTGCCAGTGTAGTTTTTTTTTTTATTTGCTTACTCCCCGTAATCCTACTTAACCAGATGCTATCAAAGTATCTTTCAAGGCAAGTCAATTCAGACAGGCATCTTGGAAACAGCTATTTTCAGTCATAGAAGAATAGCTCCTATCAAACTGGGCAAATTGGACTGAAATCTTACACTTAAATAACATGTTTCAAATTAGCAACATGTTCTTACTTGAATGATATCATGAACAATGCTAACCAGTTTTGGGGTTTTAGGACTCATTCCGCTGGCACTCCATACACTTTCAAAGTTTCACAAGACCAACCACTTCACGGCTGTTGTCGAGCACCAAGAATTTTTGTAAAGACCAAAGCATGACTTTGCTGATTATCTTGGACGTTTCAACATTCTCCTATTCACTATTCATTCTGATCAAATCTTAACTGGAATGAAATGTCCTCACATTGAAATGTACTCACTGACGCTTCATTCACTTTTAGTGATTTCCCCCCTTAAAATTCAGAGCTTTGTAGAGAAAGAGCTTTCAGATGGGGTCAGAAAGCAGGAAGGTAAAGTTTGAGTCAGAGAGAGTGCAGGAGGGTGAAGACACGGGAGATTCAGGTCAGTCACACTGAATGAGGTTAAAGACTCAGGAACCAAAAACAGATCGAACTGCGGCCGAAAATAAAGAGTGAAGGGGGAATATAGAGGGATTGATAGAGAAGGTCACAGTGACATTAGGAGAGCTGTAACACCGACCCAGTGCGCTGATTGAACCTGGCGATCTTTCACAATCAACACGAGCTGCAGTGGCTCCAGCACGTGCACCTGATCAAGACACAACAGTGGCCTCTAGGGGCCGCAACCAGTATGAGCGATTTTACAGTTAAATGATTGCAAGGAAATACCTGTTACACATTACCTCTTATGATAATATAATACACAAGTGGAAAAAAGGAAAAGGTCCTCTCAAAAGCTGTGAGAACTTTTGTGTCTTATATTGAATTTCGGAGAGCCTGCTAGAGTCACTGCAAAATAGGAAACTACTTCAAGTTGTTTCTCTTATGTACTGTATTTTTTATTTTTTTTTTATTCAAGTTCGTGCATTTTTGTATCACGATACACACAGACAAATATGTGAAGCATTTTAAGAGTTATTTGTAATAATGTAACATACCATATTTTCCACAGTTGCACAGACTAAAATTAATTAGCTAATTGTATGTATGGATATATGTCATGATTCTGCCTTCATGTCCCGACTTTTCTCTAGTCTTGAGGCAGGATCATGACAGACCCGTGTTTTGTGTACAAGCACATGGCCTTGTCTTTGGACCATGTGCTTGTGTTGTCTCATTCCCTTGCCCCGCCCCCCTTGTTATCCTAGTCTTGTTGTGATTGCTGTATCTGTGCCACCTGTCGTGTCTTAATTGTTCCCCTATTTAAATCTCCTAGTGTGCTCTGTCTTTCGTCGGTTCATTGTTCTACTTATGTGTTCCTACATGTCATTCTCCTGAGATACCTTGTCCTAGAAACCCCTCGAAGAAGTCTTTGTCTTGCAGTGAGTGTTTGTTAGTATTTAGTGTTCAGAGTCTTTGTTTACCTTGTTTATTGTGTTTTGTAGAATTCTTTTAGTGTTCACCCTAGCCCTTGTTTTCCCCCTCGTGGGTTTTGTTTTTCCCCTTTTTGTATAATAAATCTTGTGTTCAGTACATCCTGTCTGCATCTGAGTTCGTCCCAAACCCATCCTCATAACAGAATGAACCGACCTAATAGGAACTCAGCAGACAGGATGTCCCCCACTCCTCAATCCCAATTGGAGTTCCGCCAACAGTGTTGGATGTCGTCCCCCGCCGAGAAGAAAAGGGTTGCCCTGCCATACTCGCCTGAGAACGAGTGGGTTCTCTACAATTATGCCCGGCTGTGGGAGAAGTTCTCCCAGGAGGCGCCGCAGGGTACCCCCCAGAGGTCCCCACCTACCCAGCTGCCGGCGATCCCGGAGGGTCGTGTCCTGGCCGTGGCAACCCTGGGGGATCAGTTACGTCCCTCCCAAGATCCTGAGGTACCTCCCACTACCTTAAGTCTCCCCAACAAGCGAGGGAGACGGCTTTCATGGGAGTCAGCTTCAGAGTCTTCGGCGTCCGAGGCTGCCCTGCCCGAGACCAAACTCCCCCAACCCGCCTCTGACCCAGCTGTAGCCTCTGCACCGCGCCCGAGGAGGAAGAGGAGGAAGAAGGGGCCTGCCGGTCCTGTGACCCTGTCTCCTCCCGTGCCAGCAGCGGAGAGAGCTGGCGTGCCCGAGCCAGCAGCGGAGAGAGCTGGCGTGCCCGAGCCAGCAGCGGAGAGAGCTGGCGTGCCCGAGCCAGCAGCGGAGAGAGCTGGCGTGCCCGAGCCAGCAGCGGAGAGAGCTGGCGTGCCCGAGCCAGCAGCGGAGAGCAGGAGCTGGCGTGCCCGAGCCAGCAGCGGAGAGAGCTGGCGTGCCCGAGCCAGCAGCGGAGAGAGCTGGCGTGCCCGAGCCAGCAGCGGAGAGAGCTGGCGTGCCCGAGCCAGCAGCGGAGAGAGCTGGCGTGCCCGAGCCAGCAGCGGAGAGAGCTGGCGTGCCCGAGCCAGCAGCGGAGAGAGCTGGCGTGCCCGAGCCAGCAGCGGAGAGAGCTGGCGTGCCCGAGCCAGCAGCGGAGAGAGCGCTGGCGTGCCCGTGCCAGCAGCGGAGAGCGCTGGCGTGCCCGTGCCAGCAGCGGTGACTGTGCCCGAGCCAGCAGCGGTGAGCGCTGGCGTGCCCGGGCCGGCAAGGATGAGAACTGTCACTAAGTCAGCAGTCACGAGGGCGGAGGAGAGAGCCGCGGCCGACTCTGCAGCCAAGGCTTTACTACAATCGGTCTCATCTCGCAAGGAGATGCCCATTGTAATAGCTGTAAAGTCTTTTTCTGATTATTTGTCCCGTCTTGTTCAGATTTTAGAAGTCCCCGTCAGTCCTGTCTCGTCCCCGGACCCTGTCCCCAGAAATCCCGAGTGTCCTGTCGTTGCCCCCCCGTGTCCCGTAGATGTCGTCCCCCCGTGTCCCATAGATGTCGTCCCCCCGTGTCCCGTAGATGTTGTCCCCCCGTGTCCCGTAGATGTTGTCCCCCCGTGTCCAGTAGATGTTGTCCCCCCGCGTCCCGTGTCTGCTCCTGTCATGTCCCCTGTCAGTTGTCCCGAGACCCCTCACCACCCAGACCTGCCCGTACCCCCCGTCGTCAGCCTTCGTCCTGTCCTCCTAAGATTCCTACCCCACCCACCCACCCTGGTCTGTCCCCCATGAACTTTGTGGTCCCGCCCCCTCCCCTTCCCTGTTTGTTTTTTTTTGATTTGTCACCCTAACCCCGTCATTGTCTATTCATGTTTGCCTTTGTTATTATTTGTCATGTCTTGTTGGTTTTTGTCTCTGTCCCAGTCAGTCTTGTCCCGCGTTTGATGTTCCCTTGGGGAGCGTCTGGAAGCCGCTCCTTAAGGGAGGGGTTCTGTCATGATTCTGCCTTCATGTCCCGACTTTTCTCTAGTCTTGAGGCAGGATCATGACAGACCCGTGTTTTGTGTACAAGCACATGGCCTTGTCTTTGGGCCATGTGCTTGTGTTGTCTCATTCCCTTGCCCCGCCCCCCTTGTTATCCTAGTCTTGTTGTGATTGCTGTATCTGTGCCACCTGTCGTGTCTTAATTGTTCCCCTATTTAAATCTCCTAGTGTGCTCTGTCTTTCGTCGGTTCATTGTTCTACTTATGTGTTCCTACATGTCATTCTCCTGAGATACCTTGTCCTAGAAACCCCTCGAAGAAGTCTTTGTCTTGCAGTGAGTGTTTGTTAGTATTTAGTGTTCAGAGTCTTTGTTTACCTTGTTTATTGTGTTTTGTAGAATTCTTTTAGTGTTCACCCTAGCCCTTGTTTTCCCCCTCGTGGGTTTTGTTTTTCCCCTTTTTGTATAATAAATCTTGTGTTCAGTACATCCTGTCTGCATCTGAGTTCGTCCCAAACCCATCCTCACAACAATATAGGGTATATATATATTTCACATCTATCATCAGCCACTGTTTGGATTGTTGATATTTATGTTTTGTTTCTTTCCTAACTGTAGTAACTGGTAAATTTAGTAACTATATGGAAAATGACTTATTACAGTCTGTATTGTTATGTCATGACTGGAGCTTCTGTTGTTTTTCTGTCTCATTCTTAAATAAACACACACACATTCTGACCTAAAGCATGCTGCTGGGCAGGTTTTATTCTTTAGTGTTTTTGTAATTAGTTTTTCCGAGTCTGCTGTTCTGAGGTTTTACGGAGTAATAGAGAAATCCAGGATTTATTATGGTGATGCTACAGGCACAGAAGGAACAGACATTTTCCACACTTTCTGTGCCTTTTTTTTAATATATATATTTTAGACAAATCTGTTTAATTCTATATTTGAATGTGGTAAAATGTGTGAAATGGAGCTGAAAGTTTTCAGGAATTTTTTGTTTAAATGTATTAGCACATTAAAATGTTTTACAATAACTGAAAATAGAAAAAATAGACAATGAAACGTCTCTTTGCATAAGTGGCATTTTATTATTATTTACTTATTTATTTTATTTTTGCAACAGTTAATTTTTTTTAAAGGGATGATGCCATTATGCATACTGTTTTATATGTAAAGGGCCAGTTGGATGGAAAAAGGCTGGAAACCGCATTTTTCACAAACCTTTTAAATGCATTTTATAAACCGCAAAAAATTGAAGAAAACTTGGCTACTGTTCTTTTAGCTGCATACATAATCATATTTTTCTAAATGTGTAATAAACTAAAATGCAAAGGGAAGGAGTTGTGAACAAGTCTCTTACACTCAGCAAGGCTGCTTTCATTTGATTAAAAATACAGTATAAACATTGTGAAATATTAAAATTTAAAATAACTGTTCTCTATTTTAATATTTAAAAATACTATTTATTGAGATGCAAATCCAGAAATCATTCTAAAATGCTGATTTAGTTTCATCTCTTATTATTATCAGTTGTGATGCTCAATATTTTTGTGGAAACTGTGATACATTCTTTCTCAGGATTCTTGGATGAATAATAAGAGTTCAAAAGAACAAACAAACACACAAATATATTTTGCATCATTGTAAATGTATTTACTGTTACTTTTTATCAATTAAATGCATCTTTGCTGAATACACGAAATACCTAACATTCATATCACAGACAGTTTTTTAGAAGTGGATTTATGGCCAAATTAAGCCAGACAAATGCATATTCATAGGCAGACGATAAAACTGTCTCTGTCTCTCCAGGTGTGCAGATAGCGCTGGTGTGGACTAAAATATACACACAACTGACTGAACCCTGTCACAGGTTCAACTTAGGGCTATGTAGTTGTCATATTAGGAGAATTTTGTTGCCCTCTATCTGAAGACAATTGTGGCTTTAATTTATCCACTTATTTACTATTGTCACCTGTTTTTAATTTTCCTGTTTCTCTGCATGTAAGCTTTCTTGTTTGTCATTAGTCTTCTTGACCACAAAATTCTATTAACAGACTTATGTGCATACTGTTGCTAGTGTGTGTGTGTGTGTATGTGTGTGTTTGTGTGTGTGTGTGTGTGTGTGTGTGTGCTCTTGTTTTTGTGACATATCAGGACACAACTCTGTATAATGACATGGGTATGACACAGGTATTACAAAGAGAGGGTGACTTATGAGTACATAACCCATGTCCCCATTTTACAAAACGCTTATAAATCATACAGAACGAGTTTTTTTTGAGAAAGTAAAAATTCACAAAGTTTCCTCTGAGGGTTAGGTGTAGGGTTAGTGTAGGGCCATAGAATATACAGTTTGTACAGTATAAAAACCATTACGCCTATGGGATGTCCCCACTTTTCACAAAAACAAACGTGTGTGTGTGCGTGTGCATATGCTTTTATAACTCCATAATTCAGTAATGCCTGGCATCCAGTGGCTCATGTTTAATTTTTATTTATTTTCTAAATGCTGTCAAATTATTGGTCGATCAGTGTCCAGGCATCTTGCTGTTCCTTTAATACCATTCATATTACTTTGTACAGACAGAATGCGCTTCACGGACATGTGAAAAATAAAAAAATACATGCTTTTTTTGACTCGTCTCTTACATTTTATTTATTTTATATGTGTTTTTTTTTTATGAAATGTTATAAAATATTTTTTTATAATAATAGTATAATCATCAGCAGCATCATGAATGTTTGATGGTCATATTTGTCACATGTGTTTATGTATAACTATTATGTATTAAATAATAATAATAACAATACAAATATGCTAAATGGTATGTTTTTTATGTTTTAATTAATTTTATTAATTTATACATTGTACAAATGATGTATCTGCTCTCAGTTTTAAGCAGCTATTATCACCTAAATGTCGTTCTCCATTTCTGACTTCTGACTAATGGTTTGAGGCGGCTCTCCAGACCTCGGTCTAACGATTTCTCGGCATTAATGCGGAATCTGGGGCGTCCAGCTTCAGTGATCTTTCTCGCGTCAGACAGACACTGCGCTGCTGTCAACAAAGAGCGCACAAATCTCTGCCCCACGGCGCAACAGTCCAGCAGCGGCACCTGCTGCGTTTCCGCCACTGGCCTCCAGCGACGTCAATCAACTCTGTTCAACTCCCATCATTGGTCAGTCAGTCCTGTTGATCTGTTTGTCGCGCGCCGAGCGAGAAGCTGCCAGTACAAAGGCGTGACCGCTCTGTCCCATTCACAAGGCGGGTTTAAAGGGATAGTAAGGGCTTTAATTAGCGTCTATTTTCTGGAAGGCGGGATTAAGCTTGTAAATCCTGAACGCTATTGGTCAGCAGTGAGGAAGCGTCGGTGTTCTGGTGAAGTCCTCCGCTTGCCCTCACTTCGCTTCTCTGTCTGTATTATTCTCAGTGTGAATGAGTTTGCGGCTTCTAGGGAGCGCTGTAATGTGAAAAGCCGCATTTGCACTGTATTAGTACTCTCACACTGGAAAGAAAAGCACGAGAGCGCGTTTCTTTTCTCTTCACATCTCTAGACATATCCTGAGCGTGGAGTAACTCATTTAAGGTAAGACACGCGCGTTGTCTTGTGTTGTGCCCGTGTCTCCTTATTCTGTGCCGTGCGCGTGATCAGGTTTCCGTGGGTTATGGGGCCTCGAAATAAAGCCGAGAATGACACCGGAGAGGCAAGGTCCCCCCCAAGAGATCTAGAAAAGACCCCGGAATTAAAATGCATTAGAAAAAACAGTAACATCGCGGGCACACGAACACGCATTTGCTGTATAAAACGTTTTATAAATTATGCATTAGTCCTTTCAAATAGCACGCTCTTTGAGAATCCAGTAAATAGGTGTTGTAAATAATTCAAACACATAACCTACAGAGACGACAATAATGTTTCATCTTCACAGGCAGATGCAGTAATCATCGTTAAAGGGTGTTTCCCTGAGCCATCTTAAGAAAGTATGAACCGTTCATGCCGTTCTTCCATGCTGCATTAGCCATCAGGTGCTCTGTTTATTTGTCACATATAGCCTAATGCCCGAGGTGTGTTTTTTTCTCTTTGTGGGCTATTGTAGGTCTTCTATAATGGGAATAGACCGGCTTTGCTAGACATACAGAACAGACACGGACCCAGGCCGGCTACCGGCGCGATGTCTCAAAACCTAGTGCACTTACTACCTAGACAGCATTTTAAGGCAGCTAGGCGCGTTCTAGCTGAGCCAGACTGGAACGCGCATATACTACTCCAAAAATGCCGTATTGTAATTATGTTACCGTGGGAACGCTCGTTTACTAGCGATGTTGTAATATTATAATAATGAAGGGAGTGTTTGTAGCTCTTTTTTTGCCGCATCAGATGCCGAGGAATCGTCAGGGAGAATTAGAAACCCATGCTGATTCTTTCATTTGGTCTCATCTGTTTATATATTCTTATATCACCAGTTAGATATGAAAGATCAGCGTTAAACCCTAATTTGTGTATGACTGAGAGAGAGGACAGTCATGCTTCTGTCACAGCCAAATTTATATATGAACTGCAGATAGCAGTCACTGCTCTAAAATTCATCCTGACTTCATTCTCTGTTCAGGCAGAGGAGTCTTGATTTCATTTTCCTTTATTTAATTTATCTTCTACTTTGCATTTATTTTGTTAAAATTACTGTCACGTTATCCTTATTAGTTTTTACTAAAATATATATGGATTCTTTCATAATATTCTATGCTAAATAAACTATCATTCAAATAAAATACACTTGACATTAAAAATGATGAGAGAAAGACTAAAACAGTCAGAATGAAAGAGATACTCCCTCATTCCTCTCATATTTGTCATGCAGAAGCACACACAGACTCAGACAGGTTCATCTCTTGCTAGGAAGACATTTAATTAAGTGATCTCACCGTCTCTGTGAGAGGGATGGTGTAAGATGGGTCAGGTGTCGAGAGTGTAGGGAACACATGCTTCACACAGATATTTACAGAGCGAGTGTAATTGTTTGATAGTCAAACATCAAGAAATCCATACAGTAGATCAAAAACCTGGCTGGATATTGAAGAGCATGTGTCCGTTATGGCACTGCATCTTACATTATGCAGTGTCATTTATTAAAGGATATCTGGAAGTGTCATCAAAGTGGCCGAATTGACAGAATGGTTCAACTGTCATGTGGCGACGGTTGCCAAAACACACCCAATTGATTGACATGCATAGACTAAACCAGACAGCACTTACTTTTTTTTGGAGGAAAAGAGCTCTGAAGCCCTCTGGGGAATTGTAAGGTCTTGGAAAAAAGCAGATGACAAAAAACTAAACAAAAAGACAACAAGTAATTTCATAATTTCGGTCTTGAAACAGCGATGTCTAGTCATCAGGCTGTATTGCCCACAGGCTCACAGCCTTCTTCAGTGCCTGCATGTCACAACCCAGTGCTTTATTATGTAGGCTAATTGATTTGAATATGGATTTGTATAACAGTACTCTTTTAATCAGGGATACTGAAGATCAGAACCGTTTCCTTTCTTGTGCACTCTAACAAAGTGGAAAAGAGGTCTCTTGCCCCAATAGACCTTAGTCAGAGTACGGCTTTATTTAATTTTTGACTGGATAGAGGGACAGTGTGATCAATGGATTTAACAGCGTAACACTTGTTAAGCTGGCTTGGCTTGACTGACATGTGGGAATAGTTCACCCAAAGATAAAATTTCTGTTATTCACTCGCCCTCATATTTTATCAAACCCGCTTCACTTCTTTCTCCCGTGTGAACACAAAAGGACACGTTTTGCAGAATGTCCATGCTGCTCTTTTCCATATAGTAAAAGTGAATTGGGATGTGAAAAGGAGTCCCTTTAAAATGAGTGATTATGACTTTTGTGCTGCACTGCAAACTTTACATTACATTATATTTTTAAAATCACTCCTCATTTTCATGATGTTTATGCATATTTTAATGCATATCTCTTTTTTGGTACAAAGCAGACTGATTTTCTATAACACAGATATAATATTATTATTATTGCCCCATTGCTTTCATTTATGCCCCATTGTTGATAACATTTATGTTGTCATGTTACATGTTTTTACTATAGTAATAACAATAAATAATGTATAATTACAATGAACTAACCATAAACCAAAAACTAATCCTAGCCCTCTCAATACTTAATTGTATAATTACACAGGGGCACCTTAAATGAATTGTAACTGGTTATTACTTGGTACTTTGATACTACTTATTACTTGATTAAATGTCCAAATAATTTGCAGATTATTCGTTTACCAAAATAATCAATATGGAGTAGGCTTTGGACTCCGTATTTTAATGTTGGCAAAAAATGGATGAGATTTGAAAGCTAGATTCAATTTTGGTCTGTTTCTCACACAAAAGTATGGTATGGATTCAGACTTGGGATATAGTGCGCACAAATCGTGTAGACCATTAAACATGTTAGTTTTTTCTTGTAATTTGTGGAGATTGACATCTACCGTCCCCATTAAAAATGGGTGAACTATTATTTTTAGTGTTCATCTAGCTTTAAGATGCAGTCCCTCACCATAATGCACTGGGGTATGCAATGATGTAGAGTTGACTGTTTGATAGTCTGTCCCATGGATTGGAATAAATGTACTGAATGGCCTGTTTTTTCCTGTAAGGTTACACTGTGTAGACCTCATTTCCACTCTTTGCTTTTTGGCCTGGTTGTCACTTCACCAATCCATCAAATTCAGAACATGCACGTTGTCCCTCTAATGTGTCATTTTTCTGTGCTAAAATACTTTTTCCTGTCCCAGTTTAACATGCAGAGATAATTATAAGTAAACCATCTACAGGTTGAGTTGCAAAATAATCTGAACACTGTGGTGCTATTAAAGATTGCTCTGATTTAACCAAAAAGTCAAGGTTTAGCTGATTAGCATGTTTCTGTAGATGTAGTAGAACATCTGGCTGCAAAAAGAATCTTTTTCCATAAACAGCTATTCAAAAGGCATATTGTGTTATGCCTTTTATCTAGCAAATATTATATAAATGGGGAAATTAGTTATTAGTTAGTCTTAAGAGTGCCCATGTCTTTTTGGAGAGCTCTAAAAAAAGCTTGAAATGAACTGAGTTTGGGTCTAGGTTTTTTTTTTTTTTTTTTTTAAGAAACAAGCAAATTTTTATTTTACTTAGCAAGTACACATTACATTGATCAAAAGTGTCATCAGAAGGGATAAATAAAATGTTAAATATATTAAAAAGTAAAACAGTTATCTTAAGTTAAACATATATTTAACATATATACATATTAAAAATATTACAGTTTTTACTGTATTTTAGATCATATAAATGCATTCTTAGTGAGCATAAGAGACTTGTACCTCCTCATGTGATTGACTCAAAAAAATGGCTGAATTTAGAACACACGAGAAAAGATGGCAGATATTAAATCACATGTTTTTCACATGGGTCAGCCGATAGCTCACCTCAGGTATCTCTGAGCATCCCAAACAGCCTGAATAAAACAATATTAGTTCAACAAATGGACAAACCTACTTTTGGTCTGACCAGAAGAAGAAGAAGTGCGAAATGTTTGGTAAACTAGTTTAATGTTCTTTGGTAATGCTGTGGTGCAGAATCCTAATAATAAATCTAATAAACCTGGTATTTTATATTACAAATATTGTTGGCTCTTTTTTTTTTTCATGTTTTGTAAGTCACTTTGGATCAAAAGCGTATGCTAAGTGCATAAATGTCAATGTAAATGGACATATTCAGAAAGAAGACCCAAAATACACAAATGTATATGTGGGTGTGTATTTTAGCGGTCAGATTTGTGCAGCCTTTGCATAGTCACATGCATATTTTCTGATCTGCATACGTTACTGACACTCTCAATCAGGCTGTCCTTCAGTTTAACTGCAATATTAAATGTCACAATACTGTAGTCCACTTTCTATATGTCTCTCTAGCACTCTTTGTCTGTTGGTTTGTCTCTCACCGTCCCTCTCTGTTCTTTGTGATTGATGGACTTGTTGATTGCCTCAGTGGCATCATAATGATGATGGTTATAATTCTATTAAGGGTAATGATTGGTTTTCTGCTGTGCTGGGCTCCTTCCATAAACAGTTACAGCTCTCTCTCTTTCTTTCTCCTACACAGTTCTACAACCATGTCCAGGCCAGCGGGGGGCAATGTCAATGATGTCACCCGCTTCCTGTCCACGGGGGCGGGGCCTGGGTCACCAACCTCAGGGTTCTCCGCCTCCAGCCAAGCTGATTGGGCGGCTAAGAGACTTGTATGGGTGCCTTCAGAGAAGCATGGATTTGAGGTAATAACTGATATAATGTTGTTCACCTTTGCTGATATTTTAGAGAATACTATGGTCACATAAATCATGCGCACATATATGATATCACACTATTTAACTTAAAGGTAGTAAATAAAATGTATATTTATTTGACCTAATATTTACAAAATAAGAAATAAACACTTTGAAAATTGTAAATAATTTTAACTTGATGCAGAAAAAAAATATGGATTTATACTTTAGATAGAAACTTCTTGATTCTGTAATCCTATTATAGCATAATCCTATTATATAAAAAAAATTACTAAAAAGGAGGTAGACACTGTAACCAGCAGTGCACTCTGTAATCTGATTAAATAAGTCTGTTTGCACTGGGAATCATATTTTGTCTAATAAAGACCAAGTAACACATACAAAACTAAGTGAATATGACATGTATAATAATCAGGAATAATAATCAATTATTAGGCAGAAAGGTTAGAAAAAGAAATATATAAGAATATTTCATATATTGCTTATAGTTATATACAACATTTTTATGCAAAATAATTACATTTCTGTCATCATCCATGACAACAAAGTAAATAGGAATTATTTTCCTTTGAGTAAACTGTGACAAGAATTTATAGAAGATTAAAAAAGAACGAGAAATTCACTATTAAAGTACAATAAAAGTGGTCCATATGACTCATAAGCTATACATTCCATAGGCTTTGTAAATCATACGATTGGTTTTTGTGCGAATACCCAAATTTATTTGATTAATGACTGAAAATCTTCCCCTCCACCACTTTCAAATCTCATTTGCTCTTCCGTATGTTTAAACTTGCCACCTGAAGATTCGGCGTGCTAGGTTTGGGTCTTGTGTGTTTTGTGACCACAGACTGATTTAAATATTCTTCCAAATTTCAGTTCCACTGAATAAATAAAGGCATATCATTCGGATTTAAAACATAATAATGGTGAGTAAATGCTCACAAAATGAACCAGATCTATTAGTTGGTCAGGTTCTTGAAGAGCAGATTATAGCCCATTGGAGGACGCTCTAATCTGCTGCTCACCTTTCGACCTTGTTTATGTTGTTCTCCGTCTAGTCAAAGTTTCTGATCTGGAAAGCTAGTTCATTGCAGCCCACCCCCCAAACACGTATTTAAGTCAGGGCTTTAGTGCTTTGATATGACACTATGAATAGCACAAAACACTTGTTGAGTCAGTGGTTGCTAAACGTCACCGCATTCAAAATGAGGCCTCGTCATAAAGTGTCCCATGTTGAGAGTGTGTCTGACTGCCCAGAGAGAACAGATAGGGAGATCTCAGCACTTCCTGTCTGAACACTCTCTCTCTGTGTCTTAGTATATCTATTTCTGTTTCTCAACCCCTGACACACTCGCCCTCAGACTGTCTGTCTCCATCAAACATGAATTCATTCTCTGTTTCCTACAAGCCACTATTCCTGTGTGAGAAAGTCAGTGGTCTGTAGAAGAATATTAAGCATTATCATCAATCTCTCAAACACAGAAACTGTGTGTTTAACTCACAATGTTGTTTGAATAAACCAACTAATGTCGCACTGTGCTTTGGTAATATTTCTGACATTATGATATGATTGAATCTAAAATATATTTAAAAAACTTTGTATAAAACCAAAATATAAAAAACTTATTGTGATTTGTATAGCTTTATGTTGTGTGTGTATTTGTTAGAACATATCTATATCTATATCTATATATGTATTTTTTATATATGTATATTTATATATGTATAAACACACACACACATAAACGTATATAAAAATTAAGCATGTAATTTATATAAATAAAACTAATATAAAAAACTATATGTTAAACATATATGTTTGTTTTTGCATCCATGTAACATTTCTCCAAAAACAATATATATATGTATATATATATATATATATATATATATATATATATATATATACATTGAAATAATATTTATAAGTAAAACATCATAGTAGTATTAGTTGTACTTTGTTATTTTATGCTAAATTGAGTAAAAAAAAAAAAATATATATATATATATATATATTTTTTACAGTAATGAGTCATAAATGTTCTTACTTGTCATTTGTTATTTATATGGAGTGAAATTATGATCATATTTCGGACAATTGACAGTGGTCATGACTTTAATAAAAGACAGTGACGCATCAGCTGCAAATTTGGAGTTGCTACCACATGTTCCATGAAAGACATTTTACAAAGAGCCACATTCATATAGTCTCTTATCATCCCTTATTTTGCTGCTTGTGTTTCCTTTGGTCAGTCTGCAAGTGTGCGCGAGGAGCGGGGTGACGAGGTGGAGGTGGAGCTTGCAGACAGTGGGAGGAAGCTGACGCTCTCGAGGGAGGAGCTCCAGCGGATGAACCCGCCCCGATTCAGTAAAGTTGAAGACATGGCTGATCTTACGTGCCTCAATGAGGCCTCTGTCTTACACAATCTACGAGAGAGATACTATTCAGGACTCATATACGTGAGTGATTCCCTTTAGTCCGAATGGTTCCCCACGTGTCATTTTAACGATCATTCAGTCCTGACACATGCCTGTGACCGTGCCCTGCTGTCACATGAGTGTGTGTGGTTTTTCTCTGAGTAAGCGAGAAGGATAGTGTTACACACACAGATACACACGGATGTGTTTGTTCATTCACAGACTCACAGTTCAAATTTTCGCTCAGGTTTCATGCTGGAACGCAGCCAAGAAAGTACAAACACACATGCACAGATGTATTCATACACACACAAGATCAAGGGCCCTTTTCATAGCGCATTTGTCAAACGAGTCACTTGAGCCCAGTTTGTACCCGACTTGGTTCAGTAATCAAATTTGAATGAGCGCATAAGATCATGGTGATGTCAACATTTTACATTTCAGTGTTTGGGAAAGTATGTAGAATATTCAGAACAGGCATCATATTTCTGATCATCATGTACAATAGCAAACATGCCTCTTTTGACTATTGGCATAAAAGTCTGATCTACTTATTCACCGCTTATTCTGGACTAAACAACACCAATCAATATGAGACTGTCTGACCGACATGTACAGTATAGTGGACTGACCTGTTTGCTTTGCTTTTATGCGCCATTTATGAGTAACTGAATCTGACATGGGTTGCTAGATTTAAATCTTTCTATTTTTATACGATTTTGAAATTTGTACTTAAAAAAGTAATGCTTAGTGTGTGTATAAAGTCAAAATTCCATTCCAAGTTTATGTGCAAGGATGAGTAAGAACAGTTTGACATTTTGATTTTGTTAAATGTTAATACATGATTAAATTATTAAATAAAATGTTAAAATATTGGTTTATTTATTTATATAATATGTAATAAATAAATAATATGGTTTAATATTTTCTTTAATGACAAAGATTTTATAGACTTAAATTAGATGGTATTTTTCATTCGAGTAAATGTACTAAAATTGTAATAGTAAATGCATTGATTTGTCTTCTACAGTAAGACAACTCCAAAAACTGTGTAGAGAATATAAGTTACAACTAAGCGCCTCAAACCAAAGCACTAGGGCTTAATCAAAATAAAATTGAAATCACAATCTGGGCGTTGTATGATTATTAAAATTGATTTATTTAAGTAAATATATTTGCCAACAAAGGAGAAGCTTTAACTCTTTGGTTTTCCACCAAAATAAAAGCTCAATCAAAGCTCAGTATAAAGAAATTAAGACTCAGATATTATTTTTGTAATTTTATAGTTGGTACTGTAAAATTAATTTTTTTTTCCCAAAACAATATTTTTATCTTATTTTTAAACGGTGTTCTTTTCATTTTACATCTGAAGTTAGTATTATTTACTTTGTTTAATATTTTTATTTTATAATAGTTACATTGTTTTATAAAAGCTTTGCCCAAGTTGTGCATTCCTACAAACAAGCACTGCGAACCCAAAGCTCTTTAAAAACCTGAGCACTGTGACTTCTGAATCTGGGTAAAGGCAGCCAATCAGATCTGAGCTTCCTGATTTTTGCAAGTAACTGCTAGTTTTGTGTGCAGTGTCTATCAGGCAGTCAGTGAACAGATTGTGGGCAGTCTGTCTATGCAGCTCTGCCAAGAATAGTTTCTAACATTTACAACATCTTTATTTCAATCTGTCTGAATTCTGGTGTTTGTGTTTGATGTCTGACAGACATACTCCGGCCCTGTTTTGTGTGGCGATCAACCCCTATAAGAACCTGCCCATCTATACAGAATCCATCATAGAGATGTATCGTGGGAAGAAACGGCATGAGATGCCTCCACACATCTACGCCCATATCAGAGGCGGCCTACAGGAGCATGCTGCAAGGTACCATGGCAACCAACTAACCTGCTGTAGGCTGCTTCAGTTTATATGAATGTTTTAAACACCTCTGCATCAAAATATTTAGAAAAAAGGAGCCAGTTTCACTTTCTGCATTTTGCACATACTTATTAACAGTGTGAAACCACAAGCATGACTGAAGACACTGAGATTGGGCATTTTCCCCCTGTATCCTGCTCTTCAGGGTGTGTCTGTGGTTAATAAACTGGCCCGACCGGTGTGTGTGTTTTCAAGGAAAAGAGCCATGCAGATTATGTCATGAGTCTCAACTCTTTCTAATAAATGACATAATGTTAAATTAGTTTCTTTAACTGTGTCAGATAATTGTACTTTTATTTTGTCTGTTTTAAAGGCTTTGAGATGGAAAACATGCAGTGTTCCGCACAAATATGCAGAAAATACAACTGGAAGTCTAATTTATAAAAAAAATATGTATTCCTTTAATTTATTCATTAATAGATTAACTAGTCTTGAAGATACAGGTTTGATGACTTTGATGTCTAACTGGTGCGCTGCAGGTCTGTTCTGATTTGGTTGCGAACAGCAGATAAAAATAGCTAAATGCAAATTATTGAAGTGCTGCAAAATATATAGGCTTATGAACTTCTAAAAGGAAGGAGAAAACGTCTTGGTAACGTATTGTAACACTCGCTTCCTGAAGGTGGGAATGGAGACGTCACTTCGGTGATTGACGAATTGTGAATCTCGCCAGAGAGACCAATCCACTTTGAGTGTAAACTAAACGAGCCAATGTGGCATGCGATTATTGCATCCAGCTGCCACTGATCTCAGCGTTAGTATAATTTGACAGAAGCTTCAGCGCATCATCAGGTTTTCTCTGAGGAGCCGAGCCACTCAGCGGTGGTACAGCAGCCGCGGTGACGGGACAGTATGGTATGTGACGTGACAGTATGGTATGTGACGTGACGTGTCTGTTCCCTCCTTTAGGGAGCGAGGGTTACAATACGTAACTGAGACATTCCCTTTCAGTCGGTCACTCTCAACGTCATGTTGGTGACCGATGAATTTGGAAACCCTACCAAAGCACCATGGATGCTGCCCTTCCAGTGTACTGTGCAAGAAGGCCAGTCACTGTTGTCGTAGCACTAACCACTCACTGAGATTGGATAATATTCAGAAAATGAACCCATTCCACTTGGAACAAGAATGTTGCGGAAGCCCCATCCTTCATGCATCCAGTTGGCCATCCTCTGCTTAGACGGCATTCCCCTTCTCCTTGAAAGACAAAGAGCTGGTCTGAGGTCCAGAAGATTTGCGTCCTGTTTACGTAGCATCTCAATGCTCGGAAAGGACAAAGCAAAGTTAGGGCTGGGTCTGCCCCCTCCGGAAGTCAGTGCTTGCAGGCCTGATCCCTAAAGGGAGTAGTGGGAACCTTGGGCACTTAGCCAGGCCGGTGCCTCAGGATTACCTGGGCTGGACAAAACTTTAGGCACGAATCAACCGAAAAGCATGCAGGTCCCCTACCCTCTTGATGGAGGCCAGTGCAACCAGGAGCATATTCTTCATTGAAAGAAACTTTCAGCTCAACTGATTGCAAAGGCTCAAATGGGATGCACTGTAGTGCTTTGAGCACCAGGAGGACCGGTCCCAAGAGGAAGGCAGAGGAAGCTTCAACCTTCTTGCCCCACTAAGGGAACCTGATGACCAGGTGGTGTTTTCCCACCGTTCTTCCATCCATAGGGTTGTGGTTAGCAGAAACTAACAGCGAATTAGACTTGTAAGGGTGGAGGGAGACAGTCTTTGCTCCAACCCTTGCTGCAAGAATGAGAGCACGGATCTGATCTGACATTTTTGAGGGTCTTCTCTATGAGAGGAACACCACTCAATGAACAACTTTCACTTCAGGGCATAAGTGTATCACATAGATGGTGCTAATGCCAAAGTGATGGTGACCACTACCTCTAGAGGTTTCCTGAGGTCTGGACGTGGGTACCACAGGGTGTCCCGTCTCTGAGTCAGTAAATCCTTTTTCAGATGAATCTGCCAAGAAGGGGCTGTCACAGTGAGTATCCGTTCTGGGAACCAGGTTTGAGTGGCCCAGCAGGGTGCCACAAGCAGGAGCTGCTCCTCATCCTCCATGACTTTGCACAGTGTCTGATCAAGAAGGCTCACCCACCTCGGGACTTGGCCATGGAGCCAGTGCTGAAGGGGTCTGATATAAAGCAGCCGTAGTGGTGTAACTGCCATTGCAGCTGCCATGTGCCCCAGGATCCTCTAAATTTGTTCCAGTGAGACCGTTGTTCTGCCTTTGAATGAAATGAAGCAGTTCAGTACTGACCGCGCATGTTGCTCTGTGAGGGATGCTGTCTGTTTGACAGAATCAAACTCCATACCGAGGAAAGAGATCCTCTGCGCCAGGGTGAGTTTGCTCTTTTCCCAGTTGACCTGAACGCCCAACAGGCTGAGGTGCCCGAGCACTAAATTACCCTCTCAGCAGCCTGGGAAAGCATTGCCATTATCTCCTGATCCATTTCAGGCCTTGCTACCATCCTCTCCAGAGAGTTTAGACTCGCCATCCAATGCAGTGATAAACATACGATCATTGTACTATCTTTGTGGAGGTCCCAGCGTGTTCCTTAGGGAGCTAGGCTGGCTGCAAAGTGCAAGAGGAGTGGCAGTCCCTGGGAAGTTGGTTCCTCGGAGGGGTTGCCACCACTGTGATCCTCAGACTGCCCGAGCTACTGCCAGAAGTAGTTTTCCCCTAACTTCTGCCAGGAAGAGATCTAGATTGTGGCAGAGCCAGTGGAAATCCACCCCTTTTGATGTAGTGGAGCCTGGTCGGCCACTCCAAGATGGTCATCTACCTGAAATGGGAACAAGCCTCATCCACAAACGCCACTTCAGCGTGCTTAATGCACAGGCATGAGAGGAAGTGATCGTGACCATCACCCAGTGCCAGGTAATGACCGCATCCAAAAACACATGGGTGAAATGCCATCTTTAAAAAGACTAGTCTTTAAAAAGACATTCACCCATGAATGCATTTTTTAGGATTGCTCTTTTAGTTGTGCTGAAGCACACAGAGGAGATAGCCGCCACAACTCTACAGGGGGTAGTGCAGCCTGTAGTTTGCACCCACTCAACGAAGGTCAACCAACCCGCTGTCGCGCTGTAACAACCACACAGAGAAACTCCTTTGAGAGCACTGACTTGTTCGACACACAAAAAGGCTTGGCAGGAGCAGAACGAAAACACTGCTTGGCTCCGAAGCATACAGCTGATTATGCACTGCACTGTCTACTAGGGATGCACTGAATCCAGGATTCGGATTCGGCCAAATACTGGGCTTTT
>NW_020524170.1:52500-100012 GCF_003368295.1 Carassius auratus | reverse complement strand
ACAATAAATTACAGAGGGCAACCAATTTCTACTTGAGATTTCCACCAAGGCAAGCATTTTTCACTGTTATTTTCCAAGTATCTTGACTAACACTGAGTCACACTGCGCTTCATGTGAGTGCTTCTCTCTCTTTCTGTCTTTGGAAGTGGTTTGGCTGAGAGCACAAAGCTTATTTACAGTGCTGGGATGGTCAGTGTATCTCCACAGGGTGTGACCAGCAAAAGAGAAGAAAGGGTGTGGATCTGGCTCTGTTACAACATCACTTTTAGCCCACCGTGACACTCCTAGTGAGTCACCAACTTAACACTGTCAACCACGCATCTCTCACGTGGACGGAGCTGCCACCATACACCCAGCCATCCCTGCCTCATCATCTCATCCTACAGTCTTCTTCATTGCTTTGGATTAGCTCTGAAGACTTACTTCTTCAGTTACTGTATTTGTGAACAATAAAGAATTAAATGGTACTGTTCCTGGTGTACCTTCAGTAATATGAATTTTAGAATTCTCCCTTTTTTTTGAAGCATCCATTTCTAAGAGCCTCTACTAACAGTCTGATCAGTTGAATGTTGGATCAGGGAGACATCCGAAATGTGCAGCGCTGGGAGTTCTCGAGGACTTGTGTTAGGAATCATTGAACCAGTTATCTTGCAAAGAATGCAGTGTGCTTTTTTTAAATCTTACCAACTAACCAGGGGTTTCCAACAAACCAAACTCTAAAATAAGCCATAAAGTACTATAAAAGCAGCCCCTTTGAAATTTTCTGAAACTGTGAGAAAGATCGTGCAAGTTGTTATGCACTAAAACATATCTCCCTTCACAGTAGCTCTTAAATATCCACATTTGCAAACTGTCAAAAGAACTACTGATGTTTGAAGTGATTTATCTTAAACGTGTCGCAACATGTGTTTCAGAGTTCTCATTCTGGCTTCTGCATATTCAAACTTGTTGTGATTATGTAAGAGACAATCAGGAAACTGTGCAGTTCAGTTTCAAACCTAGAAAGTTTGAAAATGCATAAGAACAAGTTAGATTTGAGAGTCAAAGCAAGGGCAAATTTATAATGATTAATGACTCGTAAAGATGCATTCACACTCATCGTGATATACAAGTGGACAAAGCACAACAAGAAAGACTTTATTTATTTTAATGGGCAAGAGTTGGCAATTTGCCTTACCCACAAACAGAGACCATTGGTGATGCAACCAACGCAGACAAAAGTGAGCATCAAAGCAATGTGGCGAATACCAGTGACATTTCAGACAGTAATTTATCACCTGATTACCTTAAAATATAATGCACATCCTGTTGCAATGGTCAT
Source organism: Carassius auratus (assembly GCF_003368295.1). Lineage (NCBI taxonomy): Eukaryota > Metazoa > Chordata > Actinopteri > Cypriniformes > Cyprinidae > Carassius > Carassius auratus. The sequence goes on along the minus strand of NW_020524170.1, from coordinate 98,691 downwards.
AAGGACACCTTTTATGGCCTCTGGTCATCTTCCACATTCATTCTATGGAAAGGAGAAGCTTGGACACTTAGTTAGATGAACCTTTTGTTTTCCTCAAAGGGTGGGAAAGCAGGTGTGGCGTTTCCGTGTGTAGCAATTGCCATACCATAGCCTCCCCCCATCCAACTCTGGTTGTTCATTGTCATACTCTAGGCAATGCAATATCCTGTGACGCAATCTGTATATCATTATCTACCATTCCTTTAAACGCCACTACTGTGGGAAAAGACTTACAGATTTGGAATGACACCAATGGTGACAGAATTCCTGGAAATATGTGTCCTTTAATGTCTCACTCAGTCTCATTGTTCTAGATTGAACTTCTCTACTCCTTAAGCAGCATTCACTTTCTTTATCTTGGTCAGAACCCCTTAAACACTTTCTGACCAGCTCCAATGGATAAATTCCCAGTAGCCAGGCTTGGCATGCCATTCCCCTGAACCTGCCCACCCCTTCCCAAAGCCCTCGTTTTATCTTGCTTTCTCTCCTCTGGTGAGTCACTCTCTGTGTAATCTGGTGACACTTGCAGGACTTTCTGATTCAGCTTATGGTTATACAGGTACGCTCATTCACACACTTGCTTCACCTCTCATCATCTGACTACCAGGAAGAGTACAGCAGCCTGACTGAATAGAAATTATGTCATTAACCTCTTACCCAACAGGGACAGCGAGAAACTGTGAGTCAGTGCGTGGCTCAGCAATTCCTGCTGGTCATTATCTCAGACATATGCATGGGATTTAGCAGGAGATGGGATAAATGCAACCACATACCATTAGTAATGCAATCACCATCAGAAGCCCGTTAGAGTCTACAGTTGGTGGATCCAATAAAGGAGGCATTTTAAAACACAAAACCATGTACGAGACAAGCCAGGACAGTTGATATTGCAAATTGATTTTAGATGTTACACTTTTTGCAGAAAACAGTGTACAAGATATGAGGATGTGTGGTTTTATCTTGCTCCTCCAGGCGGTTTGTCAGAATGTGTTTTGGGTCAAAGGATAGGATTGACTCGTGTATTTAGGTGTGCATTTCCTGTTCAGCACATGAATGACATTCTGTCGTTCCTGTTTGGAAACGCGGAAATAGAATGTGATTGCAAATGGCGATTGAGCATAGTAGCTTATTTGATTTTTCCTTTTGGACCTAGAATTTAACATCACCTGAGGACACTCAGTTATGCTTGTTCATATGAACAAAGATAAGCAAAATCCTTATCACATAAGGATGCCATATTTGGTATAACTTGACCTTGTAACAAATTTCATCTTTTTATTTGAAAGACTTTGAATTATTAATATGCTTAGACATCCATTTGAAGATGACACGTTAAGGCTGTGCTTTCATATAACACTTTAGCACTTGTTAACAAAATCGGCCGGCCTCTTTTCTCTAGGGCTTGAAAGTGACTCTATATTCCCATCACTTCCCAGCATGAGTCACCAAATTTGTTCTCAATAAGATTCAATAATGCACAATATCCCACAGGACAACATTTATAGCAAGTCTACAGTGATTCAAATGTCATACTCTGGCTTTATCGTTCTTTGTGAAGGTTTTATTTGAGAGAATTCAGCGCTAAAGCAGAAACTCGCCACACAGACAGCTGCCTGATAAAATGCTGACAAGTTATTGAGAACACTTTCAACATTTCTAATAACCACCTAGGTATCTACCACGCTAAAAGTGATGTATTATATTTCAAACAGGCCATTTCTCACTGTCAGTAATGCACATCAAATCCTACTAGCAGAGGTTTATAAGATTTGATCTGCTTTAATGCCTTTAGCCACAACTACCGGTTTGCTACAGGAAATCTGATTTAACTTTGCCCCTCATGTCTTGGACTTGGCTTTCAGTGGCTCGAAATGCTTGCGGTTTGGAGTGCTGCAAAAAGAAAGCAGAAATCAAAATCCATCTTGATCTTGATTTAGACTCTGGTGGCAAATTGAGCTAATTTGTTCCTTGTCCATATAAAGAAAAGAAGCTAAGAAAATAGTAGCCCTTCAGTTGGAGATTATTACTGTGTGTAAAGCAGGATTGCACAGGAGCCTGGAACATTCTCTGTCTTGATTGAGCAATAAGTGGCTTGTACAGTCTTTTCCATCTTGGAACAAAATCGTGGTGGTAATGAGAGGCAAATGTTTCCAGTTCTGTCTCGCGTCACCTTATCCTCAAGTGACCTTTTGCAGACAGAACTGAACGTAGTAAAGCTCCGTTTCCAAATTAAAATCAATCAGCTGAAGGAAACAAATGAAGCAAAAAGCCAAGTGGATCAGACATACATATTTACTTATGTTAGCGGTGACCTTCAGAGAAACATCAAGTTCACGGTTTTTCCCTTTTCATCAGAATAGAGAATAGAAAATCACAGACATATGCATAACTCAAACCCTCAGTTTCACCTCAGATACGGGTGTTTATTTAACGGCAGACACTTTCATGTCTGAGTGGGTAGGGTTGTGATGGTGAGGAAATTTTCCCAAGGGTAAATCGACCTGGGACAACACCGGTAATACCGGTCTCACTGATGGGGTGGTGGGGGTTGGTGTGTTAGTTCGTTTGAGTTTCCCTTTTTTCTTCATTTTCAAACGGCTTGTAAAAGTGCCGTGCGTATTTTACTTTCAAACTAGTGATTATGTAAGAGACAATCAGGAAACTGTGCAGTTCAGTTTCAAACCTAGAAAGTTTGAAAATGCATAAGAACAAGTTAGATTTGAGAGTCAAAGCAAGGGCAAATTTATACTGATTAATGACTCGTAAAGATGCATTCACACTCATTGTGATTTACAGTGACATCAAAAGCAATGTGGCGAATACCAGTGACATTTCAGACAGTAATTTATCACCTGATTACCTTAAAATATAATGCACATCCTGTTGCAATGGTCACTGTTGGGGTGGTGGGGGTTGGTGTGTTAGTTCGTTTGAGTTTCCCTTTTTTCTACACTTTCAAACGGCTTGTAAAAGTGCCGTGCGTATTTTACTTTCAAACTAGAAACATAACATGGTTTACTTTTAATGCTGTATTGGAAACCATTTTACCATTATTTCATAATTTGCTATCTTTTAAATAGGTTTCATAGGTTTTATTCTTGTCCCAGACGCAGGCTTTCGGTGTTAAAATATGAAAACTAACCAGTAAATACTGCAGCAACCCTGGTTCGGATCTGGGTCACGGCACCAACATTTTTTTTTTTTTTATAATAATACATAAATACAAATAATTTTAAATAAAACTAAATGCTACTAATATATAATACTAAATAACTATGTTTAATTATTTTTATTCAAATATTTTAGTGCACCATTTCCAGTCAATCTGAGTATATTAATCAGTGTGATGTGGGTTGGACGTTGTTTGTAGACACAAAAACAAATAAATGAGTGTGAAATGTTTTAAGAGAGTTAAAACAGGCCAAAAGTGTTATTATAGATGAAGCTCTGAACCCATACATAACAAGCTCTGTTATATAACATGTTCATGTTAATGAGAAGCAAACAGAGGTGTGAAAATTGGTGAGGACGCTGAGTTCTGTTGTTGTGTTTGAGCTGTTCAGTTTGAAGCCAACGAGGAATTAAAGAAAGCCAGAGGACGCCTGCCACGTTTTAACCCGACTGAATGAAGGAAAATGTTGAAATCTGCAAAAAGAGAGAGTTTTGAAAAGTTATGCAATCAAAGCCTAGCTTCCCTAAAGTTTGGTTTCATTTGTCTTTTAAATGGTAGCATAGATAGTCACTTCCTGGCACTGAAACACTTCTTGTGTTTTTTTATTTTATTTTTTTAATTCTGTGTGGTGATTGTTGTTTGGTACACAATGACATAACAGTGGTGAAGTCTGAATTCTTCTCTCTGAGTGAAAGAACACTCCAGCCATTAGAGGAAAGAGAGGCACGTCATGATGTAAGTGTGGTTTCAGGTTTCCTCGTTCACCGTATCCTCAAATGACCTTTGTAGTCTCTATCGAAAAATGAAAGTACATGTCTCTTTAGTTTCATTAATTGCTACTTTCCATTTTTACATTCCATTTTAGAATAGTTTACATCAGTTTGAAAATGACATAATCTATTTTTCCCTGACAAAATTGTAATGGATTTATTTGGTGAAATAGTTGACCATACAGGATCCAAATGGTTTGTTAACATTACTGCAAGAACATCTTGACATGATTTAACAGCTAGTAACACTTATATAATCTCATTGCATGCAAATTACTTAGTTTTTGCTTGTTATATATATTTCTTTATTATATATCATATAGTTACTAGGCAAATTATAAAACAATATATATATATATATATATATATATATATATATATATATATATATATATATATATATATTATTGCCAAACTATAAACCCTAATAATTTCCCCTAGAAAACATCAGTTAAAATCTCTTGAGAGAATGACTGCAGCATCTTGACTTCTTTATTGATCAGCCCTCTTCTGGCTTAAAAGGGTCAAAGTAGTGTCTGTAATAATTGTGGTGTTAACATGGTTTTTAAGAGCATTTAGGCCTTGTTTGTGGTTCTGTAGTGCACGTACAAACACATTGGTCTGTCAAGTTCTCAGGAGTTGCAGAAGATGCATTGGCATTCACTCCAGCTCTCAGCCAATGCTGACTGCACCATCAGACACACTAGAGGGCAGTGTGTATACAACATGGAGATGTAGAAAAATTAAGACACCTGCTTCTGAGCACATATGTGAAATAATCAGGTTTAATATAAATTGCATTAGCCATTAAATTACATTGCATAACCACTATAATATAAATATAATATAAATATAAATTATCTATTTGTCTCTGCCTTGATTTGCCCTCAATTGCCTCAACTGCCGTATAATGGAGGGCAATGAGTGAAGATAGTATTGCAGGTAAGACAATCAAAATATAATGAGCTGATATTATCATACAAGACCGTGATACCTCCATTTCAGGCTTTTATTTCATTATGTTATGTTGTTATGTTTTAATTCGATTCAGGTGGTCTTCAAGAGCCAAAACTAAGGCCAAATAATCAAACAGAGCCAACCTACAATTCAAAGCCAGGGTTATATGTAATACAGCTGAGAGTGTGTCGGTCTACCTGTGTTTCTCTTTCTTGCTCTTTTTTCTTCTTCTTCCCAATCACCCATTTAGACTCAGAGAGTCTGGTTCTCTTGGCACTAGGCTGACGAGACGGCATCAAAGAGACATTGCCTCTGTCACATTATGCGGCTCTTCCTTGACCAGGTTTTGATTGAGCGTAGTGATCCAAGACTGATGCCTCCCGGAGACTGACTGACTCCAGAGGGAGGGAAAGACAGGAAGACAGGAAGATCTTGTCATTCCGAGATGCACATCAGCACACATGAGGGTAGGTGGGGAGAGATGACAATGTTGGCCACGCTCGGAGGAGTCTGACAGTAGCTCATCTTATTCTGCCCGCCTTTAAATGATGTCTCTCTCTCTCTCTACGAGACCTCTATGTGACTTGAGCCGCTCAGTTACTGTAGTATGGAGCAGCACAGCACATCACAGAGATGTAAGCAAAACACTTTCGGTTTCTGCAGGGCATAAAAAAACAAAGATGGCTGTTCAGAATCACTTGAGTTCATTGAGTTCATAGCTTCTCATATTAGCGAGCTGCGATGAAGGGATGTGTGTACACTTAAGATATATAAACAGTATTGGTTTGAATTTAAATGCTCTATCTATCTGTCTGTCTGTCTGTCTGTCTGACTGTCTGTCTGTCTGTCCGTCTGACTGTCTGTCTGTCTGTCTTTCTGTCTGTCTGTCTCTCTGTCTGTCTGTCTATCTATCTGTCTGTCTGTCTGTCTGTCTGTCTATCTGTCTTTCTGTCTGTCTGTCTGACTGCCTGTCTGTCTGTCTGTCCGTCTGTCTGTCTGTCTGTCTGTCTGTCTGTCTGTCTGTCTGTCTGTCTATCTGTCTTTCTGTCTGTCTGTCTGTCTGTCTGTCTGACTGCCTGTCTGTCTGTCCGTCTGACTGTCTGTCTGTCCGTCTGACTGTCTGTCTGTCTGTCTGTCTGTCTGACTGTCTGTCTGTCTGTCTGTCCGTCTGTCTGACTGTCTGTCTGTCTGTAAGTCTGTCTGTCTGTCTGTCTGTCTGTCTGTCTATCTGTCTGTCTGTCTATTAATCATTGTTGTGAGCAGAAAACACCAGCACACTCTGCAGGTTGATTTCAGAGGAAAGTGCATAAGGCAATTATGCAAAATATAATAGTATATCAATAATACAAAAACAACAAGGGAGAATTTTGAAGTATGTACTGGCTGCTCTTTTCTATATACCTGTAATGAACATGAAGGAGAATGCATACTGAAAAAAAAGAAGAAAGATTCCAATGCATCAATTACCATCCTGTGAAGTGAAAAACTAAAATATTGCTAAAATGTATGAGTCCATAATTCATAGTATTGTTTTTTCTAGTGCAAACAAACAAACAAAAACAAAAACCTACAAACAGAAAAACACTCAACTCAATCAGGGCAGAAATATGCACATATCAAACACAACTTACAAGTGAAAACAGTCTAAAACTGTTTTAAAGTCAATAGATTCCTATTTATTTGAGTGGACAACCGGTGACAGACTGGAGGACGTGTTATTATAGATTACCGGCTCGTATTTTAGGCAGAATTAATTGACGGCTTAAAGTTAAAACATTTTAATGATGTATTTGTGAATTAAAAACACAGTTTTTCACTTCACAGGATGTTACAGTACCTGATGGATTGGAGAGCTGTGTGGATTATATTTTATCAGCTGTTTGGAATCTCATTCTGATGGCACCCATTCTCTGCTCAGGATCCATTGGTGAAATTAATAGCTGTTAAATTTATTTTTTTATTATTAACATTTTCAAACAAAACAACAATAATTTACTAAAACCCCCCAAACAAACCCAGCGAAAGTTTGGAAAGCTGGTTCCGCTCACCCATACACACTCTCGTCTGGAATGTCACCCTTCCCTGACCTTCCTCAGTTACATCATTTACTCCTTAAATCTGTATATAGTGCTGTGGTATGTTATCCTCATAATTCTCTCATTTGGCAGGCTGCTCATGAGTGCTGTACGGTACTTTCACCTCACGTGATGCATCAGGCCAGCAGCGCACACATGCTGTGCCGTGCACTTTGAACTGAGGTTCCTGTTCGCATGCATTTTCCATTTACATGAAATATGCATCTTTGAGAAAGCCCTCATATGCCAGGATTCAAGTGAATATAATTTCCTGGTTTCAGAAGTACACGCTTGCCTGCTTGCTGATTCTAGTGTGCACATTAATTTGAGGGATATTGGAGAAAATATTGTAAGGGACTGATTACTGATGCTATTTTAGATTCTCTAAATGTAGCCCTGAATTTTGTCTGGAAAATGAAAAAGATCAGCTTATATATCAATCCCAGGTGACTTTAAAGCATTCAATCTGGCATTTCATTTAAATTGAAGGGGTTCTTTCAGGGGGTCTTTGCTTAACCTTTGAGACAGGTGCTGTTTCAGCTGGCTGTGAGGGTCCGGCTGTGTGTGCAGAGATCATTAAGCCAAAACCACTTCCCATACATGCACGCCATTCCTCACACTTGCATTTATTTTATTTTATTTTAAACACACTCAGATAATAATCCAAGATAAGACATGGGAAGAACAGACACTAGGAAAACTGCTCTGAAATGTCAGACAGGCTAAACAAGACTTTGCAGTGAGTGAGAGTGATTGTGCTGCTTTTATGTGTGTGTAAATGAGGTGCAGGTGTAGCAAGGAAATTGGCTGATGAGTGAGGTGCAGGTGTGGCAAGGTGATTGTGATGCAGTGACTCATGGGGAATGTAGTATGGGTGTGGTGCAACAGTATGAGAGGTGTTAGTGTCCAAGTGACTGGTGGTTGATGGGTGGAATGGTCCTGAGTGGAGTGCCCTCTACTGAAGTTCATGGGCACTCCATCTAATGATCGTGAAAGCACTGACCTAAAAAAAAAAAAAAAAAAAACACTCTTTCACCTAAAGAACATTTTGTCCAATGTAACAGTTTCATGGATGTTAGAGGTTCTTCGTGGAACCATCAATGCCAAAAAATTACTTTTATTTTTAATATTGTCCATTAATAATGGAGATTCATTTGTCCATTAATAATGTCCAACACAGCCATCACTGGAGAATTCTGTCACTTCCTAGAAACATCACAAACCAATGTCAATTCTTGCACAGTTTTGCTTCACAGGAATAAATAACATTTTAAAATATATTCAAATAGTAAACAGTTATTTTAAATGATAACAACATGTCACAATATTACAGTTTTTATGATCAAATAAATGTAGCCTTGGTGAGTATAGGAGGCTTCTTACAAAAACACTGAAAATCAAACTTTTGAATGATAGTATATATAGTATTTCATCTTAAGTAGCCTATGCTCTTCATTCACGCTGTTGTCTTCTTGGAAAACAAATACTCTAACATTAAACTGTATGAGAGGCAGACACTGCTGAACGATGGTTGTAATTAATGGCAAAATTAATATAATAATGTAATAATTTTCACACTTAAATTGATTGTTTCTTTGACTCTGTTTAGATCATCATAATGGGGTCTAGGAAAAGGGTAAAACAATAAATTATATACTATACAGGCATGAACAGCAAAGTATTGCAAATACATGTTTTTGGGACTTTTCTAAACAAAAACATTAAAAGCTTGTTGAAATCTGTTTTGATAAAAATCAACCCCTGGGGCATAAAATTATTGTTGTATGCGTTCATGCTTATGCATTTATTCAAATATGCAGCTAAAATCAGATTTTTGTTTGTTCTTGCGTACCCTACTCAGATCACACTCACACTCAAAAACATTAAACATGAATAAAAATGTAAATTTTTGAATGTGACATGTATGTGATATTACACACAGTTCTTTTTTAAAGCAGATATTGCCGTTGGAGTTTTTTGTTTGCAAACTGATCACTTCAGAATGAATCAGAGAAAGAAGCAAGCCAGTATTTTGCAGAGCTTTTGGGACAACAGTGTTTTCAGGTGCCTGTTGTATTATATAATCCATCCTCAGACTGCAGTTCACACATGCATGCACGCAAATGAAAACAGCGTTTGGCACATGCTGCCTGCAGCTCCATTCCTCATGACTAACTCAGATGGTATGTTTGATATGCCCACATTATTTACTCTAACTATAAACTATCTCTCGGAGAAATGCTGTCTTCTGTCATGCTGAATCAATTTTATATAATATATAATAGTCAAGACACCAATGAAATCAGAGAAATTTTAAAACAAACATGAATCCTGAACCACTATGCATAGTCCACAACCAATTGACTATGTCCTTGCTTTCTGATTAGAAACAGACTCGAACAACAGGAGTGAGAAGTGTTTGTGTGCATGTTGTTCTTTATGAGAGGACAGAGTTAACTCTTGAAATTGACCTTATTTTTACAAAAGAGCAAGGATGCTATTTTTACTGTGAATGTGTGAGGCTTCCGCTATCAGCCGCTTTCAGTTAGCTTTGTTTTCTTCTAGTTATTTACTAGTACAGTTACTACAGTTAACTATATACATTCACAGGAAATAACTTGCTTCCATCTTGACAAATAAAGTGGGTAACACATATGTATAAAAATACATTAGGAACATGGTAATAATGCACAAGCAATGCTTAGCAATATGTTAAAACATTAGCATTAAAAATGTTTTCTGTCTTTGTTTGTCTTCTCTAGTTTTATTATTTTATTTTATTATATGTTGTTTTATTTATTCCATTTATTATTATAATTATTTTATTGTATTTATTTTATTATTATTAATATTTGTTCTATGTTTTTGTATTATATATATATATATATATATATATATATATATATATTTTTTTTTTTTTTTTTTCAGCTGATTGATTAAATTAGTCACACAGGCACATGCAATTGGCAAAAAATAAATACATAATAATAACAATAATAATAATGAAATAAAATAAATAAAAAAAATACTCTGAAATGAGAGCCCATGATAAACGTTAGATTCCAAATGATGTACTTCCAGTCAGTCCTGCACCAGATCACAGCCATTGAGATGAATGGAAGTGCTAACTAAAAGTTTCCCTAGGGTATTATAGACCTCCTCGAACCGGAACATTTAAAACTATTCACACAAATTCAATACAGTCCCTGCTTTTTTATTTATTTATAGCTGACAGGTGTGTGAAACTCTTTTTAGACTCTTCAAACTCAAAACGAAATGTTGGTCACAAATGCAACCGTTGAGATTAAACGGGTTAACTACTGGTGCATTTCAAAGCCATAGTAGACATAAATAATTTAACATGCATATCATTATAATGGCACTGCTGGAAGTCGGCTATGATAGTGAAGCAGAAAGAATAAAAGGACAGGCCTGAATCAGCATGACATGCACCTCCGGAATGCGAGAACCATCTTTTAACAATCATTGCGATGTCTCCATGCTGTGCACAGACTCTTCAAGAGGAAAAAGAGAGCAGCAGAAGGTGGACAAGTTACTTCAGACACTTCTGTGAAAGCAAAAGACAGCAGGTTGGCATCCTGACTGGCATAGCAAGCACATGGGAGAGCACTCAAAGGCTTCACCTTCAGAGAGGTGTTGGCACGCAGCCGTGTTTAGCACACAAAAGTCTAGATCAAAGGCCACCACAGTGCCCCTGCCCTACTTTCATCTGCTTTCCCACACCTGACGTCAGGCAGCCGCAGGGGGCAATTCATGTCAGAGGTGCCCTCTCCGTTTATTCCTCCTCATTTCTTTCTTTTCCCTCATTCTCAATAACTCAAGCATGGCCATACCTTTGCTAATCAGAGATTAACCTCTGTTGGATATTTCTCAAGGCTTTTCTGCAAATCAACACCAGGGACTTACAAGAGATGGATATCTGGAGGAGATGATGTATCTCGGAGTTTCATTTCAAGTCATCCTTAAACTCTTAAATCCTTGAAATCTCTTTTCTCAGAAATGATTTCATCAAATTCTTTCATCGGACTGTTGTACTGAACCCTCCTATTCTTTTACTGGGATATATGCACGTATACAGTCATTCCCAAGGTGATATAAGACATGTAAACAAGTGGTATTCTCAAAGAATGTTCGAGAAACGTGCCTGCCCTTGTAAAAAAAAAAAAAAAAATTACACTTTAGCATGTGCTTCTTATGGAAATAATATACTTTAAAAGAATAAACTTAAAGGGATAGTTCACCCAAAAATTGTTAATTATTTGTATAGCGCTTTTTATGATATAAATCACTTAAGATTCTACAATATTTAGTAGTAGCTTATCAGTGGTGACTGTCAGTTTATGTGCATATGGCAGCAGGGGCGTGTCTAGAGCATTTTCAGTGGGGGGGCCATGCTGGGGCACTGCCTCCTAATGGGGTGGCCGCCACTGCCCTCCAAAAAAAGCGAAATTCTAAAGTGTATTACGTATATTCTATTGATTTTATTATTATTTTTAACTTGAATAAAGTTACTTGTAAACAAATGCAGTAATAAAGCACATTTTTGATTACTTTAGTTTTTGTCATCCCTGTATATATCCATTAAGTTAAATTTGAGAATACATATATATATTTTTTTTTTAATTGAAAGAAACTCCCTATATCTTTACTTCTTTTCATGGCTTGCCACTGCTCTCTTCCCTGCCTTCAAAAGTAACACTTATGTGTGTCTGTTTTTCTCAATCTCAAAAAAAAAAAATTCAAATTGTAAATGAAATGCACAGAATGCATCCACAACATTTCATGTGTAAATGGCTAAGTTAGGCCTGACAATTTAACTGACTCTCTAACTGACTTACTCTCATGCATTAACAAGTAACGTGTCACCAGACAAATATTATGGATATTCTGTGCATATTGTCATTTGGTGCAATCTTGCTATATGTGGTCACTGTCACAAAATAAACTGATACAAAATATGCAAATCAACATGACATGTTTATTGTTTGATAGCCCCCCATCGTATTTTACTTTTATTGTGTTTTATTAAACGTTGACTGAACATTCGATTGAAATCAACCACGACCAACGCGAGCAGAGCCTGACGGGGTAAAAACATTGATCTGAGAAAACCATACAAACATTTTAAACCATACATAAAGGTTACCTACCAGCTCTTTGTTTGGTGTCTTGTGATGTGTCGTTCTTGAACGACGAATCTTTAATGTGACTAGGGAAGAACAAGTCGTCTCTATGACGGCGACATCACTTTGATTGTTTTTTTTTTTTGTTTTTTTTTTACAGTGGATTCTAATCTTCAAAAATGACCGTGTTGTATGATTTATATCTTTTGAGTTCACCCTTCAGATTAAACAGGAGTGTTACTTGTTTAGGATTCAAAATGTTGTTTGCTTTTAATTTATGTCATTATGTCTTTTGAGCAAGCATCTTATACATATATTATTAAAAATGGATTAAAAATTAAACTAGGCTATAAATACTTTATTAGATTATTAGATTATTATATAGCCTAGTGTTTATTTAATGATAGACAGTCAAAAAGACAAATTAATCAATATTTTATTTATTAAAAGGTTTTATTTATTTATAAAATAATAACATCACAGATCCTCAAGAAACAGTAACAAAAACACAGTGACAGAAATGTCAGAAATAGCGCATGGGTCTGTCACGTGATTAAGGAATGATTTGAACCCGAAGACTTGTCAGACACGAGGTGAGTTAATCACAGACTGAAGACCCAGGTCAAGAATTAATTAATTAAGTCCAAGATCGCGACGAGCGTTGTTTCTCTGAAGACGCTGCACTTCTTTGAATCCCGAACTTCAGTAGAGTCTATAGACTGATTTGCCATAAAATGAACCAATCACAAGACATCTTATAGGGGGGGCACCTGGGGTGGCCAATCGAATTTCAGGGGGGGCCGGTGCCCCCCCTGGCCACCACGTAGACCCGCCCCTGTATGGCAGAAATGTATGAAAAAATCAATTAAAGATGTTATCAAACAGATGATGAACACTATTAACAGCAATTATTATATGAAGCAATCACACTTATAGCAATATTTGGTAGTTTTGTATGTTGTTTCAGGGTTAGCATCATCTGGGGTCCTCTGAGGGTCAGCATCATCTCTTCTCAGGTGTTCTGGATCCAGACTGGAGCTTGTGTAAATCCTAGTTAAAATTCCAATGGCAAAACAGAGAAACAAATTCGATTGAAATTTTCATGTGGTTTATTTAAATATTTGTTATTGCACATTTATAATGATGACATTGCAAATTAATGTATTCAAAATATATTAACTTTAAATGTAATAACACTGCACAATAAAACTGGTTTCAATTATGAATTACCAGTGTTTGGAACAATGCCGTTTAAAAGAACGGGGTAATCTAACTAATTACTTTTCCCGTCGTTACAACGCCGTTACCATTACTGAAAGTTAAATGCGGTGCGTTACTATGCATTGATTTAATAAACTATGCAATCCGAACGCACCCCTGGCTCACACACAGCAAGTGTGGAGGTGGGTTAAAAACGAGATAAGCGATTATGATTGGCTAAGGCATAGTCATGTGTTTCATGGTAGCCAATCAGAGCCAGTGTTTTTACACACACGCCGGCACACGCGCCAGCGCCAGTGGCGCCAAACACACACACACACGCACACGCAACAGCTACACAGAGATTCGCAGCAGAGATGGCGAGTCAGGAGCAATCCAATGAAAAGTTGCCTTTTTCAAGGTGAAGATATAAGCACTACTTCAAATTCATTGTGGTCAAAGGCAAGAATGTGCAAGTAATGTGTACATGTAATGTATGACACGCATCTACAAAGCAAGTGGCCAAAAACACTTTTCTTACAAAGATAATACTCGAAGTGCAGGATAAAACTCTTGCTGTCTTTTGACGTGCAATAAATATCGAGTTATGTACGAACAGCTGTCTGTTCTACTCATTTATACTGACTTGTGAAAACTGCTAAAAAAATAAAATATTTGACATATAGCAACTTTTTTTTTTTTTTTTTTTTTTTTTTAAAGTAACGCAAATAGATAATTTCCTTGGTAACGAGTTACTTTTATTATAGAGTAATTCAGTTACTAACTCAGTTACTTTTTGGAACAAGTAGTGACTATAACTAATTATTTTTGTTTAAGTAACGTTACCAACATTGTGAATTACAAACAGGGTTTGTTCTATTAAATAATGTGTATGAATTGAGCATATCGTTAACTATATCAGTGATCACAATGACACTGTGAAACACAAGAAGAAATCAGTAAGGATATTCTGCTCAATATTTCGGCTCCAACACCCAACAGCAGAACACAATTAAATAAATATACTTTATTGACCTTCATACCATTCTATACAGAAACCAGAGCCTGATTCTATATTAATAACATAAAACTCTTTTTACAGTGCTGCACGGGATGGGAAGAGATGTACAGCCTGGGTGCAAAGACCCCAGCGGTCACCTTAAATTGCAAAAGAGCAATGAAATGCATTTTGGGAAACTGTAACAAGCCCCCAGGGCTTGTCAAAAAAATGAAAGCAAAAGAACGTGAAGACAGCAAAAAGAACAAATCTCTCTTTCTGCGGTACAGTGTTGAATGTATGATTCGTATTGTTTCAATCAATCCCAATTTAATAGACAGCAACCCAGCGAGAATCTTTGGGGAGTCGTGAAGGCTGACAGATGAAAACGTACTGCTATCATCAAAGACCGCAGCAGAACCCAGGGCTTTCATTCAGACGTGAGGGATGAACACAAAAGGATGGTGATTCTCATATTCTTATGGGCCACGGCACAGTAAAAGAAACAAAAATGATGGTGTGCATAGGTGACTATGGAAAACAGACCTGACATTACTTAAGTCTGTGCTCACCCCGCCATCAAAGCAGAAATCGTTTTTCCGTCATAAATATGTGCTCTTGTAAAAGCCAAGAAGGATTTTCTGTAAGGACATAGAGGCATGTTGATGCAGGTTTAACAGTATTGTTGTCTATAGGAAACCTAGGGAACAGTTCTTAGGGTGAAACAGGGTCCCAGAAAGTTCTACTTTACTTCTTACAACTTGTTTCCTCAGATTATGTTGTGAAATATACAGATGTGAGCATATACCCATTGGTTGAGTGAACATGTGGAGCAATGAGTTGTTGCAGTAAATTGTTTAATCATTGAGTTAATGAATTGTATTGAATTGAATCCCCTGACACTAAATATTATTTTATAATATATTTAAATATGATTTCTTTAGAAAACACCTAATAGATCATTCAATAAGGGATAATTTTAACTATTGAATTCAAAGAAACAACTACTTATTGTCTTGATCAACCAGGATTTTTGTATAATGTTTAATGGGTGCATTTCTGATTGTGTGAGTGATGTTGATAATAAAAACTTTGAACTTTTATTAAACATTTTCAAGTACTAACTACTTTCAGATCATGAATAAATGTTGGGGATTTCAGGTAAAATGTAACATTTCAGGTGTTTCTTTTGACTTCATACTTCATCCTCTCGGAGCTGCTTCCGTGTACAACTGTTGGCGCAAGCTAAATTAAAGTTATTATTACATTTTGAATATGGATATTTTTCTTACAAAAACACATCGATTCCCTACAGGAGGACTTTGTTCACACCCCAGAGCCATGTGAGACACTTTTTATTATGGATTTTTATTTCACTTCTTTTGGAATGATGCACTGTAGCACCCGCTTAAACAACTTGAAAGATCAATGACACTTTTCAACATAACTCTGACTCGACTCGTCTGAAAGAAGAAAGTCATATGATGTCTTGAGGGTGAGTAATTTATGGGCTAATTTTCATTATTGGGTGAACTAACCCTTTAAGGTTCCATTTTTTAACAGTTAACTGCATTAGTTAACATTAACTTAAAGTGAAAATACTTCTAAAGCATTTGTATGAATACTGTAACAATTAATTCATCCTTGGGAACATAAAACTCTTGCTAACTGAAGAATCACCCACTCATTTTTTTTCCTGGAATGCACTCTCAGTGCTTGAATTCACCCCCATAAGCCCGTTGTTGAAATGATGTTTCTTATCAGCAGCGCACAGGATAAATCAACAAAATGCCACGATGAGAATAATTCTAATAGGAATATGATAACCTGCATTATTAAGGTCAAAGTATGCAGTAAAAGCCATTACAAAAGTTCAGTGATGAAAATGTCTCCGTTTTTGGTGTTTTAAGAAGTGAGGGATCTTTACGAGAGTCTAATTAGCATCATTGGCTCCAAACACATCTCACTCTTAACATTGAACCCTGGCCAATAAATAAAGCCACATATCTAGAAAACAGGAAATGTCTGTTGTGGCGGTAGAACCATTTAAATCACTCTCGGATCAATATCCCTTTAACGTACAACTTGGATGGCTCAAATGGCCTTTTTTCCAATTATACACCTCACTTACATAGCTGTTTGGCTGTAACTTTTGACTAGTAACAAAATTCTAAACCACTTTTTCCATTACAAACAACAACTTTCTGTTCAGTTAAGATGAATGAAACAATTGATACCAATAAAGTCGCCCACATTTTACTACGGAAACACTGAAGGAGCTTGGATGGCATGAAATCATTCTTTGCCTAGTTTTGTCAAGCTTCAGCAAATGAATACTGCAGGCCTCCATCGCTAACTATCTAAGCTGATTATCATTCACCGTATCTGGCCGACTCCTGCAGGATTTCACAATTTCAGCGTTTCACTGGATATCCCCAGCTTGAAATTTTGAGATATTGAAGATGCAGGCAGTTTTTCCCATATAGCAATGAAATACAGTATGCCGTCAATCACAGATAAGCCGCTGCATCCAAACAAGGTCTGATCCAATGAGAGCATGTGAGAGAGAGCGAGTAACTCTAAATAAGCACTTATGTTGAACAGATGTGGAGTTCCTCCCCCTGTTCTACACCGTAGCCTGCAGTCAAATACATGCACACTCCACCGAAAGCAAAACAAACGCTTAGGGTACATTTTTAGCATTGCTGGGATTTTTGTGGTCAACACGACATGTTAAGGCCAACCAGAATGCGCTGTGAGGAGAGATCGTAGTAAACAAAACAAGTCAGAGGCCACTGGTTTAGGAGTAATGCGAAAATGGGAACACAGTGGACGTGAAAAAATGCTGCTCCAGCTGATTTATCGCCACATTCTAGTCAGAGAGTGAACAGAAGACGCAGCTGGTGTGTGTCAGAGATGAGAAAGTGGATTTACATGATCGTATCGGACCTCGATCCAACCCCATCCTTGACTTGAAACAGCACTTGTTTTACGTAACATCGCAAAACTGGCAGAGGGTTTCTTGACAACCTCAAAACACAAACATGCAGCTCCTGTGGAGTGTTTGAAGTGCAATATTGAGGTAAAACAAACCGTTATGAGGGTCAGAGGTATTTATCATTGCAGTTCAAAAGTATTGGCACCTTTTGATAGAGTCCATGACCCCTTGACCTCGCTATCACAGGCCCCGTTTAAACTTAAAGTGCACCATGTGAGCGCTAACAGTTGTCAACACTTAACCCCAGACTACAAAGGTGAATGCTAAAAGCTTGTAGCTTCATCCATGGACGTCACTTTCAGTAATAAAATGCCACAAATGCTCTAAACCGCAGCTCAGTCCAGACACGCAATCAACCGCAGCCAAAGCTGCAACAAATGACACAGTGACTGTCTGTGATTTTGAATGGGCTAAATGAAAGATCAGTTTTTGCTAAGGGTAAATAGTGAGTTGAAAACCATCTCTCGATTGCTCTTTCATGTCACGGCTTGTTTTGAAATTTAACAATGAATGTCTGTCCATTAGCTGGCAAATGACAAATACTGAGTAAATAGCCGTCTTAAATAATGCCAGTAAGCAGGGTATAGATAATGATCACAGGCTTAACTGATTTATTGGGCTTTCCGGCACGTTACGTATTACAAATAAGCAACAGCAATTGGAAGCGCTCCTGGTTGTTTTGCCACCTTGACAGCGTCGGGGAGCGAAAATTGAGATCTCTGTCAATATGATCCATTAACTTGGACGTGTTAACTAAACAGCTTCATGATGGTTGTTTATTTGCTTTCTCTTTTTTTCCTATGCAATCATGTAATGCAGAACCCTAGGGTATGGATTGTATACTTGATTTCTACAGAATAAAAACTCAAAATAGTGTTTTCAAAGCAAACTGTTTATTCCATTAGGCACGGTTTGATTCAAGCAGGGTTGTTTAACCTGGGGGGCTTGTGTTTCTCAGTGGTTAAGACATGATGCTATCTGAAGAAGGCCGTCACGTTAAGACCCCTAATCAAATCACTTGCTCTGAAGCCTTAGGGGTGGGAGTTTACAAATACTAGATGGCTTCATTATGTGCAGTCTTGCAGATCAAGACTATTCACAGTGACTCAGATCAAGTGGTTTCTTCTGTAAAACTATTTTGATGCTTTGCATTTTGCTAATGAGCTAGCAATGCTAATCAGCAGGCTACATGTGGGCTTTTTTGGCACTGATTTTTAATGTTGTTCTGTGGAATGCGTTGAAATATTGTAAAAATGTACTAAACTCTTTTTTTGGTTGAAAAATCAAAATGTTCACCTGCTAGGTTCCTACACATTGATTAAATTAACATTTAGCGATTATAAAAATGCAATTTTAGGAAAATGACCCATGACTCATAATTAGACTGAATTTTGTCCAGTTAATATCTTGTGAAAAATAAATGTGTTTAATTGTAATGATTGTGCTCTTGTCCACCAAACAGTTGATGGTTGCCATTTACTTACATATTATGGGAAAATTAAATAGTTAAAAATGAAGAAAATGTTATTGCTGTCAGTGGCTACCAGAAACTTTTCGGTTACCTATATTCCTCAAAATATATTTTATGTTTAGCAGTAGAAAGAAATTCATACAATGCTGAAACAACATGAGGGTGAGACAACATTTTCAATTTTTGGGGTGAATTATCCCTTTAAAGGCACCTAATATAAAGTGGGAACATTGAATTATATATTTACTTTTTATGAAAAGAGACAACTGCTAATTTGTCCCATCTAAACAAAAGATGTGGGACTTTTTAAAAGAGATTTTTCAATATTGTCTGGTTTGGAATGCACTTTCTCGCTGTATCACACAGCACAAGATACTTTTATCTGTTTATTTTCTCAAAGCAAAGCACTGGTGTTGCTTTTTTTTAGTGCATGGATATTTTTTTTTTTTTTTGCATTGGAGGTCAGCTTTATCATTTGTCTTGAGAGAGTCTGGAGCACTAGTATGTACCTTGAAGCATTACTCTCACTAGATTTGATCAAATCAAAACACAACAGAAACTGATTTCTTATCTCTTAAGATGCTGCATTTCCCATTTTCCGCTGAGCAGAGAGAGTGCATTACAAATCATTTGATTACTTTTGCCTCAAATGGATACCCAACAGCACAGCCCTTACCCTAGGAGCCCTGCATTGCACATAAAAATCTAATTAAATCCCGCAGCTTCTGTATTTTAAAATAATTAACTGAGATAAGTGCTGTTATTGTCATGAAATGGGACTAAATGGAACTTTAAAAGTTTATTATTTATTAAAAATATATATATACTGTATATTAACGTTATGAGACTCAAAACAATGCAATTTTCCTTTATGCTTGGAATTATCAAACGTTGTAATTTTGTGTGAATTTGCTACAGTCTGCTGTCACAGCGATGAGTTAAATGTATTTGGGTAAATGTCAAATACGAATGATGGAAGAAAAAAAAATCTAGTTAAAAATATGTGCAATATTCTATCAAATGTAATCTTTGTATTTGTGTTTTGTATTTCTGTATAAATGCCTTTAAATAAATTTTTCGGTAAATATGTTGATTGCATAACTGAAATGTCAAGTGGTGTAACTATAAAGATGAAGGGAATATATTTCCTAGCACCTTGAATCTCTATCATCATTTTTTTCAATTATATGTTTCAAGGTAAAAATGTTCAAAAACCATGAACATTTGAACCATGAATATCATAGTTTTCTTGAGGTTGTCCCATTTTATGATTGATTAAAAAAATAAAAAAATAAACATACTCACACACACAGAGGGTGTAAGGGGTTACCATTTTAATATTTTAAAACCTCGCCATTTATCTTTAATAAATAATTGTTAAAGATTATCTTCGAATACTTTCAAAGATGCTTTGGATATTTTTTTGGGCCCCACTCAAATTATCAAAATTAATTTGAATTGAGAAACTGAAAACATGCTTATTATTGAAGACGTATATTCCAGAATCACATTTTTTATGTATTGTTGAATAACTAAATAGAAAAGTCATTGACCCATATGCCAAACGGGATGACATTGATTTTCTACTTGGCTATTCTTCAGAAATGCTCAAGGCAAAGACAGTTTAGCAGCTGCTGGTCAGTTCTTGGACAGCTGATTTCAGGAAGATGTTTGCTCCACAGGATTGGTGAATGTGATACACCCTTCTTCCCTGTTCCATATGGCGCTGCCCTGGAGGCCCGACAACAGCCAGATGTTCATTTCTGCACCCTTACATTGATTTAACAGAGGTAATGGGATCTCAGCATTAATGTTACGATGGCAGGGATGTGTTGACCAGACTGGAAAAGATGCTTGCTGAGTGGTCCCGTGGACATCTCTTTATAATAACCTTTTGTTAATATCTCCTCAAAGGCCCTTGAAATAATCACATTCTGAAGTGGCATGAAATGCTGGCGCGCTCCATAACCGGGCTTGTGGCCACAGAAGGATGTAATTAACTCATATTGAGTTTCATTATCATGAAGAGCACTCAGCTAGCATGCGGTTCAAGTGTATAATTGTCATATTAGATCCAATGCCTTTGAGAGATCAAATAGAGTTTCAATCAAGTTGTCGGAGGTGGCTTCAGGCAGAAGCAGATGTGAGTGACAAAGATCGGCTTGTTTTTGTTCTTGCTTGTCTTGTTAACCGGGAGGAATCTGTTACATCTGTTTGCTTTAATCTTGCTGTTGCGTCTCAGGTGCGAGAGATGGGTATGAAGACATCATCTTGTGAGACTCGGATTTGTAAATGCCACACTGTGTTTGTTACTCTTGGCTTTTGAAGACGAGAACGCCCCAGCATATGTTCAAAAGCTCGGCAATACAATACACAGCGTGTTCTTCCGCCTGTGAAACTCTCATGCTAGAAATGTCTTGTACGTGACTTAATTTGAAGCCACTTAGGAAACTTGTGGAACAAGACTGCGGCAACAAGAACCGATATCGCGAACAAAGCCTGAACGTTTGTGGAACTGCTCTGTAGTGGTGCTTACATTGCTTGTGGAGCGACTTGTTAAAAATGTCTTTGGGTTTTCTCGTTCTTATTCCCATGTGTGAAGCAACATAAAGACGGGCATTGATTTCTACCCTGCCTTGCCCTTGGGAGGCGAAGTCTGACAGATGGGAAAAACAACATTTGAGGGGGGCAGAGTAATAAAGAAAAGTTATCCTGTAGCAGAACGTGCTTAGAGTCACAAATTCTCACTCGCTAGCTTCCTGATGGCACCTCAGAGGAGCCTCGCGATCTTTCTGATCTTCCTATTTCTTGAAGATTGAATAGCTGACAGACATTACAATCACACGATGTTCTCCAGACACTCCTCTATGCCAAGAAAAAGCTTCAAATGAAGCATTAGACTGAAGATGGGATCAAGGGAAGAAAAGCGATTTGGCATCGCTCAGCCTTCTCATGAAGATTCAACATGCTGTAAAATGTCTCGTGTGATTCTAGCTCCAGATGAATCTCTAAAGCTCTAAGAACATTTGAATATTTTACTTTTACATTTCCTCAAGAAGGAAGAATGCAGCACAGCATGGGAACGGCATTTAGAGATGATGTCACAGACTTCATCCCTCAACTCATCCCATCAGTCATACAGACATATGATACCTCAAATCACTGGAACCACTTCCAAGTGATCTGACTTACAATTTTCACCTAGAAGATACCAAAAAAAAAAAAAAAAAAAGAGACCATAAGGAAGGATCCCGAGGCATATTTGGGGAGTAGAATTCCATAGAGTCTTAAAGGTAGACTCTTTTAACTTTGGTTGGTAAGAAACTAGCAAACACTTATAACACCCAATCAAACACATAAAAACACTCAAAGCCCTAGGATCATGGCAGCAGATTTTCAACAGGGAAACCATTTATTCTTTAGAAAATGTTAAAGTCTAGATTTGTTTGGTGGTATTGTGGCCCTATTAAAGCCATGTCTTTATCCTCCTCTGGTTTCATTCATTGCTATTTGAACTCCTGTTTCAATAGAAAGGGGTTGGGGGCACCATGAGCTTTGTGGAGGACTGCTGAGCAAACAAGAACTGGCCCACCTCCACGCTGGAGGAGTACAATGGCTCACCCTGGTTCATTTTGTACTTGGAGATGGAATGAATGCATCATATGACAGAGAGGCCCCAGGTTTAAATCAAGAGAGAGAGAGAGAGAGAGAGAGAGACGGGAAGAGGGTTGATCCACAGCTATAGATTTTGGAGTTGAACTTTATTTGAAAGAATATTTGTTACAATGTAATTATACAAATACGTATAGTGAAATATAATTTAACAATGTGTAGCTACCATAATTCTTCATAATTTACTGTTATTACTATTGTAAGTACTTGTAAAATATGTAACACAGTCAATGTACAATAAAAGTATTACTGACTGTGTTCATGATCCTTTATATTACCATGTAATTACAAATATATTACACATATTAAATATCAGAATAATTAATAATAGTAAAAATGTATTTATTATACATTTTTTAATACAGTATGTAATTGCTACGATGTTGTCTGGTGGTTGCTAATTTGCTCATTTCATTATTTCAATAATTAAAATGATTAAATAATTATAAAATACAATAATATTTTTTTTTTTTACATATATGATTAATATTATGCACAACAATTATCTTAATTATTTCAACAATTATTCAAATGTGTAATACTCTGAAAAATATAATCATTATTAATATATAATTTAAATATATTAATTATCAAATATAACAATCATTTATATATATATATATAAATCATTTATACAAATTAATTAAAAATAAATAAATAAATAAAATAAAATAAATTACTAAAGTAGTCTTTCCTCAAAAGGATCAATCAAGTAATCCAAACATAATTTAAGTGACTAGAACTTTTTTTTTACTGGATAATTCAAGTGCATTAGCAAAGCTACAAGCTTAACATTTCTGCTTTTAAACTCTCAAACCTGTTTGCCTGTTTCCATTAAGTCCTAAGTGTATTACTGTAAATGTATTTCCTGTAAGTTGGATAAATGGAGGGATAATGGAAATAACTCGAAATATAAAGTACATGTGGCTCTTTATTATTATTCAGCATTTGCTTAGGTAACACATAACATGAGCTCTGTCAAATGAAGTGTGACCAAACCTTTCAAAAAGCAGAGGAAATGTGGATTCTTCTCTGTACACACGGATGTGCTGGGGTACGACAGAGTTTATCAGCTACAGCTGGTTGTCTAACCCACTTCTCCTAACCCCTGTGGGCCAAATCCCTGCACGACTGTGAAGTGTCGCTCCCTCCCCCTTCCATCCAACATCTGCAGAGACCTTTGAGAGGAGAAAGGGAAACTAATGCAATCAGTTGCTCATTTTCTGCCATACAGATGGATAGAGAGACTCCGGTGGAGGGGAAACTTTTCTACAGCCGTAAATCTCTCTGTGCTATCTCATACCGACCACAAAATACATGGCTAATTGTGAATGTATTTTTCCCAGCCCGCTCTGGATGCGTTATGCCTTAAAGCGGGAAATGTTATTCTATAAAAGTAATTAAAGAGCTCAGGTGAGGTATAGCATCATGCTTTTCTGTGCCAACAGGTCATTCTGAATGAAACTCTAATCCTTCATATAAGAAAAGGAGCATAACATGCACTACTGCTGATGAGATATGATATGATATGATATGATATGATACAATAGGATATGATATGATACGATACAATATGATATGATACGATACGATACAATATGATGTATGATATGATGTATGATATGATATGATACGATATATGATATGATACGATATGATACAATATGATACGATACGGGTATTGCCACAACTTTTAATCATTTTAATTAACACATTATTTTATTTTGTATTTCAAATTAAATATCACATTATATTATATTGTTTACTACCACTACTACTATTAGAAGTTAACATTTTTAATATTAATAATATTTATGTTTATTTTAATATGAAGAAGAAAAATATGAATTATTTTTAACTCAAATGTTATGCAGAATTGACATTTTTTTATAACTACAATGTCTCACTTCATATTTTATATTATTATATTAAATATTACAGTATATTTTATTGTTAATATTAGTAGTAGTATGAGTAGTGAAATATTAATTCATTTTCAACTGATATTATGCATTGATATTAGCTATTATTATTATTATTATTATTATTATTATTATTATTATTATTATTATTACTACTACCAGTACTACCATTACTACTACTACTATTTACAGTATTTTATTTATTTTTCTTTTTTAACTGACACGCTTTAATGATATTAGCTATTTACAATTTTATTTGACTTAAATATTACAGTATGATCTATTATTATTATTACTAGTAGTAGTAGTAGTAGTAGTAGTAGTTGTTGTTGTTGTATTAGCAATAGTAGGAATACAAACACTGCTAATTATAGTTTGTGAGCAGTAACATTGTGAAAAGCATTCATTCACCTTCTTCTTTCTACTTAATAACAATTGTTTGATGATGCAATGCTTCTGGATGACATCACTTCCAGTCAGTAGCTCCAAGCTGGGCACTTCCACTACGTCTCCTCAAAATGAGTGGCCAAACACTAGCTCTGGTTTCCTCCTCTGTTGAATCCAAAAGGGATCGTCACCCTGGTGGAAGCTTGAGGAAACAGATGTGTTGAGATAAGAAAGATGTTGACCTGATCTGGCTGAGGAACATTTGCTGGCAAACCCCACACCCCCCTTCTCTCTCTCTTTTCTCTCTTCTTTGTCTTCCCAGCTGCTTCCGTCCTATGTTTTTACCAGGAACAGTCACCTCAGCTGGTTTAAAACCCTGACATGTGATGGTGGGTGTTTAAATCTTTCAAGTTTTTTTGGATCTGTAGATTATTCTTAAAGTTCTCCTGGATGTGAAAAAATATGAGTGAGTAAAAGCACATGAGTTAAACTGCTAGTTTTTGTTGCTAGTTTATGATCGATCCCAGACTCCATAAGCAGTACTTGTAGACTCGTGAAACCAATCAGATGACAGAGAAATGCAGTCACAGTTTGTTAGGTTAATTAAATATAATTTATTATTTATTAATATATTAGTTTAGATTCAGTAATACATAGTCATCAAATTCAGTGTTGTTATTGTTAACTAAAACGGATACTTTGACAACTGTTATTTGTAGGCTACCATTTTTGTTTAAAGCCTTAATTTTTTTTTTTTTTTTTTTTGGAAAATCCCTTTGGAGAAAATGAATGGGCAAAGATAGTTTGAAAACCTTATATGGCTTAATATGCTGCATGTGAAAGACTGGATAAATTATAAGCATAAAACAAATAAAAGTCAAATCGCAATACAGCATGCAAATAAATTAAAGAACAACCTATCACAACATAAAATGCAAACATTTCTATAATGTAATTTCTGAAAGTTTTCAAATCTTGAAACAATATCAATTCTTCAGAACATTTCTGGAATGTCAATTCTTTTTACAGTTTTCCTTTTAAAATACTGCAACACTATAAAATACGTATAACCTCTCTTACTGGTCAGCATTCTGTATAGGTGCTAGGTTTTTCATGACAAGTTTGTATTTTCATGGTGTGAAAGTTTATCTCTGAAATAGAGGAAATTTAAGCATAAAATTCACGAATCCTCAGCCTTTGGAGAGTATATTTCCCTGCTCATCTATTGCGCTTAGATAAAGATTCTAAGGAGAGCAGACCTGGAGGACATCTTCAAAGTGAGCAGGACATCAGAGGAAAGTGAATGAGGCTGGTGCCCTCTTCTCCACATGCTTATACATTTCATATGTGTCGCTGCTGGCCAGCCTGTCACAGGCATAACATGCCACCATGCTTTACAGTTATTCACTTGATTTACTTTTAGGAGCCTCACTCATCAAACTCCTGGATCTGCTCTGGTAGCACTATAGAATTTCACAAAGGGCTCACTGTGTGTCTATATGTACAGATTAAAGGAGAAATGCTTCTACAAAAATGACAGTAAAAATGAAAAACGTGCTTTGAGATATTTTAAAAAATGTTTTCAAAGAAGGCTCTCATTCAGTTTTAATCAAGAAATTCCTTCAGAGCTAATCTTCTGTATGAGATATAGGGTTTATTTTGTTTTGAAAATCAAAAGTCACATTGTTGAGTATATTGTTATATTTAAAAGTGCACTTAATTTTGTATCCACGTTTTTTATATTATTAAATACAGTATAGGAATTTGGAAACAAAAATGAATACCCAAATAGTACCTGAATATTCAACTTTTGTTCATTTTCACCGAAAATTATGATTCCAGGGGCAGATTACTGGTTAATAAAGCTTATTTTTGCACAGTTCCTTGCACTATACTATGCTATGACTTCAAAATGTTCTTAACCATAGTGGATGCATTTTAATCTATTACATTGTAATTTTTGCATCATATATCTTACTCCATATGGATGGATTTTCTGAAAAAGTAAACTTGCTTGGTAGCACACCTGGTTCAGCAAAGTATTTGGGTACGAGTCCCATGAAACAAGTTGCAAAAACTCAAAAGCTCAAAAAAAAAAAAAACACTATAACACTAAAAATAACGTTTGTCCCTAGAACAGCATGTTTTTCCCTTTAAATGTGCGGAGGCTTCCAACTTTTTGTCTTGAACAAATCAGTTACCATCCTCATGTCCTCAGCCATCACTCTTGAGACTGTCCATCAGATTCTTCTGTATCTCCTGAGAGAGATTGAGTCTCATCTGAGGGAGTGTGAGTGAAAGAGAAAGTGCAGAGTTCTAACAAGACAAGAAGCCAATCAAAGCGCAGAGCTCTACTGGATCTGACAGAAGAGGTGATAACTGCCTTTGAACCCCGGTCTGCCGAAGGCCCTCGGCATGCCTCTAGCTTGGCCTTCCTTTGATACCGACCTCAGAGAGCCAGAACCTTCCAGATCTATCACAGCAGGAGACGTGCACACATTCACACACACTGATACTGATCTCAGACCTGCAGAGATCATCACACTGCACACCAGTTAGGAATGAGAGTGATGCCATGTTTGCGTCAGATATCTACCGAGCCTTTTTTAGACTGTTGGGTAACACTTTACTTTAACTTTCATTGATAATAAACATCTGTGGTCATCTCCATTTCAAAATCTACTTGTGACCACATTTTAAGGCATATATGCCTTCATACCATAAGGTACAGGCTGTCTTTGTTGCCTTGAATGATAACTTCTTTGGGCCAAATTCTAAGTATAAATCATATGTTTCCTCCTGTCTGAAATGGCGGATAATTGAAATTATATTCTGCACTTAAATGGCAACCTGTGTCAGGGCCAAAAAAAAAAAAAAAAAAAAAACCTTGAACACACTACAAAGACTAGTAGTGTGAATGTTCAGTGTCTTTATGAGTGGAAATGACTCTCCATACCAGCAGGGGGCAGTAGTCTGTTTGCGTCTTTTTCTCTCACCACAGATGTATTCAATAAAATTATCACAGATAAGATGAAGAAAAATTAGAAGAGCCTTCTTGTAAGTCCTCTGTGACTTTGTCATTTCACTTGTGCTGATTCACTTAGATGGAAAGCCAGTCAGAGTGATCTATAGTATCAAAATAAAACTAGATGCCCAACACTGGCCCCACATTGTCTAATAGGTGACGCCAGTTTCTTTTTACTGTCATTATAAGAAAAAACAAACAGCCAAGATGTTCTACATCATTCCAAATTTCCATTGAATAAAAAAAGTCATACAAGTTCAGGATGACAAGACGTGAGAAAATAACGACAGATTTGTTTTTGCTTTTGGGGGAACTCATTAAGTACCACACAGATGGTGACTTTCTGCAGACCTAAGTTCTAACCCTGTCTCGAGTGATATGAGATATTGCCGTGGAAAAGCATACTACATGTCAACATTGGGAAAACTCTTTCCACGGTATACAGAGTAAAAAGGAAAAGATGTCACATGAAGATGTCCATGTGAAGGTCATGGAACAATTATTTTCCTGCTAATTTTGCACTGTTCGTTTATTCATGACAGATCCTGTCTGCAGGACACGTGCTCTTTTGCCTGAATGATGTTCCATAGTTCAGTTCCAACAGTGAGCTGCCTCGCTGTCTGCTGTCTTCATACCCAACTAGGGCAGCTTCAAAACCAAAATGGAACAATCATAAGCAGGGCCAAAAATAAGGTGAAAAGGAGTCTGGGAAGTAAGTTTACCGAGGGGCGCCGTTCTGTCCCAAACTGGTTAATATTCTATAAGTGCATGTCCTCAGCAATAAGCTAATTACAGAATGAGACATATCTCCAGGCTAAGTTAATGGCCAACATGGGCTTTTTTTTTTTTTTTTTTTTTTTTTTTTTTAATGTTATATGTTAGTATATATATCCGTGGTTGTGTTAGCCTAAATATCAACCTTAAATGAAAAGTATAGAAATGGACACTGGTGCCTGAAATGCATTTGGAAAGTCAGATAATCCCCAGTGAATCTTGGCAGTTTCTGAAATAAGTGACTGAAATGAATCAACAGCAACACCATTAAATGTCACTTACGCAATATGCCATACAAATTGTGCTCCTATTGTGAAGCACACAAGGGACTCAACTAATGCTCACTGTTAAAGTCAACATGACATTAAACATGACTCTGGTTGTGTTCATAATAAACGCTACTGGTTATGTAGTGCACAGATGCTCTGGTATGCACTTTCTTTTATATATATATATATATATATATCTATTTATTTATTTATTTATTTTATTTTTTTGCAAATCTTGTTTCGTACTGAAATATCTGATGTTTTGGAAGTAAAATGGTTGACTTCAAAATAAAAAAAATCCAGTTTTGCTTCTTTTAACCAAGAACTACAGTTTATCAGCAGAACTTAAAGTAAATACAAGATACACAACCATGTGAAAATAAAGCCAAAGGATTCATGTCAATCCATCAGCAAGCCCACACACGCCCCCACAAACACCCACTTCCCAATTTACAAAGTGCGTATGGATCCGAAGATCCAAAAAAGAAAAAAAAACGTTTTTACTGTCAGATCTGTCAGTCTGGGCTGCTTTCTCAAACTCTACTTCCCCTTCTGGCCTATAGTTGAAGAAACACAGGTGAGAAAGGTTACAGGTGCAGAAGGAGGAAAAAAAAGAATCACCTTCAGGGAACATCGGAAATGTCATTGACGAGAGAGAGAGAGCAAATGCCCTAGCTTAATATAATCCAGCTCTGTACTGCAGTCGTGCAGAGAGCATATTCTGCATACACACATGCAAAACAAAAAGACGCGCACACACGTGTGCACTGCAAACTCCACATATAAAAAGAGCATCTATAATTGCATCTCCACCTGCGAAAAAGGAGGGCAAAATATCCTCAGGGCTTTTTTGGCAATATTGCAACGAAGTCAGAGAAAATTAAACAAATGGTGTTCTGACTGGTTGAGCACGCTTTTATTTAAAGCTTATATCTGACTTGAGGTCCTAAGAGAGAGTGGGAGAGGCTGTGTGCTCATTTTTGGCAAGAGCGTTAGCTCTATCCACCTTTTGCCTGTGTGATTTTTGTAATGTTAAGAATACATTTGCTGTCTGCCATGATTGTTTTACCTGAGAGTGTTGGGCTGGGTGAGAAAAGATAAAATATTGGGTAAAGCTGGAAACTGTCGCTTGATATGTTTGCCCCACTGATCTAGGGGCCACTTGGGAACAAACGACTAGAATGCTTAATTACCTACATAGATCCTTACACCTTTTGAAATTATGACAAGTTATTATGTGCTATTTATATGATTTCACATTCCCTGGAACAAAAAGGTTTGTGAATGGTGCTCTCTGTGAAAATGGCGTCATAACTGGAACATTTCAGGAAAGTAATGCATTTACTTGATTATTTGAAATGAATTAATTTTGAAATGGATACTGCTGAGCTATCAATACATCGCATTTCCCCCCTCAGGCTCAAAGTACACACTGAATTTTCGACAGCCATTATATTAAGTCACATGATCCTAACATGCTCATTTGAGGCTCAAGAACTTGTATTACTTTTATTCACAATAATTTATAAAATTTGTACAAATATCACATTACAAAACTATTGAGGTTCATGAGGCCTATATAAGTGTTAACATAATCATGAATTGTCATAGAGTGTAAAAAAATATAGTAAATTAAATAATGATAAATAAATTAATTAAATCATATTCCTACTTATTTCGTAACTATTTTATGTTTTGATGAATTGGTGGCTGATTTGCATGAATTAGTATTATGTCATTTGTATGTTTACATTTAGTTATGTACAGTATATGGGTGGGCCTACAAATATATTTATATATTTTTCTAAAAATGTTATCTAAAAATTATCCAAAAATCATATGATACAATGAATGATACAAAAATAGTTACATTATAGTTACATTTCTATCTTTTTTTTTTTTTTTTTTTTTTTTTGTTAAGGGAATGCCACAGCATAATGGCATTGAACAGGGAGTGCAAGAATGCATTGTGCATGTGTATGTGTATAAAGCATTTTTGAACTGTAATCAAAAAAAAAAAAAAAAAAAAAACACAATATTTAGCATATAAAATAAAGGTCATGGGAGAACCACTGGCACAGTTTCCTGAGAATAACCCGAAGAATAGACAGTAATCTGTGTAAATTTTTACTACATCTAACATATGAAAGCATTGAAAGGGTAGATAGAGAATAAAAAGCAATTTGCAAACATTTCATACAGTATGAAAGTGCACATAGGAAGGCGGATAGAAAATGCTCTTTGATGCTAGTGAGTGCTGATGGCCATGGAGGGCAGGCTGAAAGACGAGACGTAAAATTTCCCAACTGGGGTGGTTTTTTCTGCTTACTGAACACTTTGGCTGTGCATGTTTTCAAGATGTGAAGTGCGGTGTAATCGTGTGCTCCCTTCCCCTTACATGTGGCCTCAAAACTCTCTTTCTGCTAACGCTTTTATTTGAAATCAAGATGAAAGGAATGTTCCGGGCTTCCGATTCAAGGCTAGTACTCAGGCACTGATAAGCAAAAGGTGTTTTTTGCATGTAAGAGAGTGTAAAATTAAAATAAATCTTGTTTCTCTATTGAACACTCTATTGAGTTAGTATGTTTTTTTTTTTTTTTTAGCCTATAGGGGAAATTAGATTTTCCATATAATGGAAGTACAGTACACTACATTACTGTTCCTGCCGAGTTGAATGAAGGTTAATGGGAAATGAAATGCTTTCAAGGATTTAAAGCAAAGAAATTCTGTCTTTGCTGTTATGTAATGTGATTGTTTACTTTGGCTTTCGAAACCGCTAGTGTAAACTTGTCTTTACATGCTTCTTGATTTTCTGTATAAAGCAAAGTAACAATTGTATGAACTGACTTTTCCTTTTTTTTTTTTTCATTTACAGAATGAAAAAACTGTAATTTGATCTGCGGTAACAAGACCCACATAGTCAGAGGTCAACGTCTCAATGACCCTTATTTATCATACTTCATTGGAGTATAAAATTTATGTCAATAAGTAACGGCATCTTGAATGAATTAGTGCATGAGATGACCCATCAACGAAGGGTCTCTTGAGCTCTAGTGTAATACAGCACCCACTCGTTCCTGTAAGCACCTCACAAGGGTCCTTAAAATCAAGTATCATCTGGTCAAGTAGTCTGTATGGGCAATTGGCTGCCACAGCTAGTCAAAATAATAGCAGTCATGCACAGGATCTGCACCTGCAAAATTTAGCGAGAATTAATTTGAAGGGTCTTGACCGTTTTTAGTTAAGTACAAGCTCTGTTTACAACTTTTTAAATATTAATTTAATAATTTCCATTTTCCAAGTCAGTGCAGAAAATTTGGGGAAGATGGTTGGTTCCTTTTCTGTTGCCATTGCTAATGCTAATATTTCAGGACCAGAATGTCAAGCATACTTTCATTACATTTACATTTAGTCATTTTGCAGACACTTTTATCCAAAGTGACGTACAACTGGGGAATACATAATGTGATTCTTCGTAAAGAGACAAAAAGACACAGGAAGTGCTCGTAATACCAAGTTTCAGGAATTTGTTTAAATAAGTACAAACTAGAAAGAGAATAAATAAATAAAGATAAAGACAAAATTTTTGTTTGTTTATTTTTTTTAAGTAATCAAAAGAGTTTAGTTTTCAGCTGTCGCTTGAAAACTGTCAGGGACTCTGGCATTCCGGATAGGGGTGGGAAGATCATTCCACCAGCCAGGAATGGTGAACGGGAATGTTCTGGAAAGTGATTTTAAACCTTTCTGTGAAGGTACAATGAGGCGTCGGTCACTAGTGGATCTAAAACTCCTGGAGGGGATGTAGATTTGTAATAATGCGTGGAAGTAGGTGGGCACTGAGACTGTGGCTGTGCCAAGTAAGACATGTTCCTGGATCAGCATCTTTTGATAATCCTTGATCAACATTAACGTCCAAAAATATAGAATTAACCTAATTCCTACCTCTAAACCTAACCCTACCAATAATGTATTCCTAAAATCAGTGGGAAATGATAGCTGATTAACAACGGTGTAGAAGCACCTAACTCTGGTTGTAAGCCTAAAACAGAAATTTCCTGAAAAGTTGGTTTTTGGTTGAATTGATTGATTGGAATGTTTTTCCAGGATCAACAAGGATGTTGATCCAGGAACATGTTGTACTTGGTGAAATCATGCTTACCATATTATATATGCAAGCATCAATGTCTTTAACTTAATATGAGCTGCAAACGCTAGCCAGTTCAAGGAGATAAAAAGAGGTGTAACGTGGGCTTTTTTAGGCTCGTTGAAGACCAGCCAAGCTGCTGCATTTTTAATCATTTGTAGAGTTAGACAACAAGAAGTTGTGCAGTATGCTCCGTTACAAAGGGCCTAATCTTTCTGATGCTGTGCAATGCAAACCTGCAAGATCAAGCAGTCTTTGCAATGTAGTCTTTGAAGGTCAGCTGGTCATCAAAGATTACACCAAGATTTCTGACCGAAGTTGATGGGGTAATTGTAGAACCTCGCTGGATGGTGAAAACATGCTGTAGATTTGGAGTGGCATGGAAGAATAGTTTTGCCAGGTTGAGCTGTTGGTGATGTTCTTTCATCCGTGCCGAGATTTGGGGGGAAGTTGTGGCCTAGTGGTTAAAAAAGTTTGACTCCTCACCCTAGGGTTGTGGGTTCGAGTCTCGAGCTGGCAATACCATGACTCAAGTGCCCTTGAGCAAGGCACTGAACCCCCAACTGCTCCCTGGGCGCCGCAGCATAAATGGCTGCCCACTGCTCCAAGTGTGTGTTCACGGTGTGTGTGTGTGTTCACTGCTGTGTATGTGCACTTGCGATGGGTTAAATGTAGAGCATGAATTCTGAGTATGGGTCACCATACTTGGCTGTATGTCGCTCACGTCATGTCACATTACGAGATGTCTGCCAGGCAGCCTGAGATCCATGCAGCTTCCGTTGGATCATCTGGTTGAAATGAGAGACAGAGCTGTGTGTCATCAGCATAGCAATGGTAAAAGAAGCCATGTGCCTGTATTATGGGTGTATAGAGAAGAGGAGGGAACAAGAACTAATCCCTGAGGAACCCCAGTGACCAGTTGATGTACTTTGGCTACATCCCCTCTCCAGACCACCCTGAAAGACCTACCAGTGAGATAGGATTCAAACCAGCGAAGTGTAATCCCTGTGATGCCCAGTGATGAGAGGGCAGACAGGAGGATCTGATGATTGACAGTGATGCAGATAGATCCAGCAGAATAAGAAGTGATGATCCACATGGCTTCCATGACTGGCTGTAGTGCAGTCTAAGTTGAATGGCCACTCCTGAAATCTGGTGGCAATTGTTATACCAAATTTTACAATCTCATTTGTACTTTTTTTTTTTTTTTTTTACAATCTGCTTCTGATGTATTCGAGTCATGTCAGAAAGATCATCTTTATGAGTTCAACACATGTGAATGCCATCACAAAGTTGTAATTATGCGTTGGAAACAGTAAACTTCCTCTGGCCATATACACAATGTAAAGTGACAAATGCTTATAATTACTGGAATAAATGCCCTAAATGATCATTATATGAGTGCAGAGAACAAAACTCATTCTCGCAATTGCAAATATTGACACCATGGTAACCATAGCAATGTTCTGGCATCTCAGATGCTTTGAATTTGCAATTTTTTTGACTAAAGTAAATTACGGCGACCAAAGATTTGTTATGTTTGGTGATTTGAACTAAACCACCATCAACAGAGAAGTCGTGTTTTGTTTATGTTTGGAAGGCTGCCCTGCAGAGCACACTCTTGAAGGGTTGAAATGTCCACTTATTATATTCAATGCTTTATTGAGAATCTTTGGGATTAAAGTCATCCAGTTTATGGAATTAATAATGTAGGCAGGAACATGCAGCAATATTTTGTTATGTTGTTTATTTCCAAGATAAAACATTTGGATTTATGTTTATTGTGGGCTTGTTTTTATTAGCTTTTTTTTATTATTATTCCTAGGAAGTTCTGGCAAGACTAATGAGTCAAGATGTACCTCGCTCCCTGTGATTTCTTGCAATGTGCAAATAGAAGAGAAACATAACTCCTTTAAATACATCATTAACAACTAGTTGTTCAGTTCAGTGCAAACTGTTTTTGTAATTGCGACTGTTGCTACCTACATTTATTGAAAGTAAATCTGGTTGAAGAATGCAGTTGTCACTCCCATAATTTACAGAACTGTGTGTGTACAGAACAAGATAAATCAATAAAAGGTGAATGGAAAACTGAATTTACCTGCAGTGTGTTCATGGCCTTTCAGTTCCGTGTTCCAAGTTGCATGTACAAAACAATAGGACTGAACGATTACAATAGATCATTACAGCACCTTCATAAATTAAATTAAATCATAAAAAATCAGAAACACACCCTTGATGCACAGTATTCATTCATCATTTTTTTTTTAGGGTTACAAGAGTGGAGTTAAAAAGGATTGTTTTTTTTTTCTTATATTTTTTATCCCATTGTGCTCTAAAGTGACATACCTTTTGTCACAATTACGACTTCCAAAATCATTAATATGTAATTCCCAAGAGGACTTGAACTTACCATTACACCCCGTTGACAGTTAAGGGGGTGGTTACACAACATTGTTTTCAGCTACAAAACCAAGGACTTTTATGTCTTTTGGCCATGCATTTACACAACAATGACGTTTGGGGGGCCTGAAAGTGCAAACTGAAAAAGTGCAACTTTTTGAAAATGGTACTGTTATAATTAACAAAACTGTTAATTTGTAAAAATTGTGACATTATGCGCATGTGGACTGCACGATCAGTCTATAAGAATGTGAAAAGAAAAAAAATAAATAATAATTTTTAGAATGTGTATGTGTGAAATACTGGCCTGGCATGAATAATAGTGTTTTTAGTCATTTATACAAATCCCTGTGTACAGGGATAATTTGTTGTTTGTGAAGTTGGTCACCCACAATCATACCACATCTTTAATACTGAATATAAACAAATTCACAGAACTGCCGCATTGAATTTATTTATGCTAGCTTAACTGCTGCACTTAGTTAACAACACACTCTCCTGTTTCTCTAAGGAAATGTGAAGGGGGAAGGGAGGAGATACAATGGCTCAGATAATCTGCAATGCATTAGCAAACATGCAAACAGTATGTTATTGCCCATTAGCGGTTAACAATGAGTGCAGCTTCTCAAATGCTGCAGATAGCCATTACTGTAATATGCCCAATCCTGGCTTCCCTCTCCCCAATGACTAGGTCCTTCCGGCACTGACATTAGATCAATAATGCAAAAGCCTTCTTAAGCTCCCTCCTTGTGGTTTTGTTTAAAAGGGCCCTCAAACTAATGATGCAGGTTAATTGGCTTGTCATCATTTGGGAGTTTACCCAGATAGAGAGACACAGAGAGAAAGAGATCAGGTGGGATCCTTAAAAGGTTTGCTCCCAGTGACTCCTCTTGTTGTCCATGATTTTTATTTATTTTTTTTTTTTTTTTTTCCTGGTTGGGTCAGCATCAAATAAACGGAATGCCTTCTTAAGAGTTAAGAGACCTGCAAACAGGTCCTCTTGACACGTTGAAGGAAGACTGTGTTCTTGTGTGTGTGTGTGTGTGTGTGTGTGTGTGTGTGTGTGTGTGTGTGTGTGTGTGTGTGTGTGTGTGTGTGTGTGTCGGATTGATTTGATATTTTTTTTTAACCGATTCTTTTTGCTGTATAAAGATTGTTAAAATAAAATTTCTTCCCTACTGTTACACTACTTTTTTAAATGTTTGAGTCATAAGAATGTTTTCGAAATAGGGTCCATATGTTCACAAAGGCTGCATTTATTTGATAAAAAAAGATAATAATAACATGAAACGTTTTTACAGTTTGTAGTATGTGTTTTCTATTTCTATATATTTTCAATGCCGTTTATTCTTTTGATACAAAGCTGAATTTTCAGCATCATTACTCAAGTCTTCAGTGTCACATGATCCTTTCGAAATCATTATGTGGGGTGGTGTTAGCGCAGTTGATAAGACACATGTCTGTGGTGTGGGAGACCCGGGTTTGAATCCACTGTGAGACACCAATGTGTCCCTGAGCAAGACACTTAACCCCTAGTTGCTCCAGAGGCATACGACCTCCGACATATATAGCAATTGTAAGTCGCTTTGGATAAATGTAAATTATAATATGCTGATTTGCTGCTAATGAAACATTTCTTATGTTGAAAACAGTGGTGCTGCTTAATATTTCGATTCTTTGAAAAAAAACTGCATTTGTTTCATATATATTTCTGTAGCAACATAAAAGTGTACATCAAACAAACCAGTGTGTGAAAAAAGTGTTATAAAAGACTTTAAATTGGGCACAGTTAAAAAAAAAACACCCAGTGATTTCCCTGTCACAGATCCGCAGCAAGTGGCTGTTGTCTGTAAGAAAAAAGCACACAGCTTAAAATCACCGGCTAATACAGGAAGGATAAAAACCTTCTTCCTCGCTTCAATGGTTCTCTAAGTGCACAGCTTGACAGTCTGAACCTTAGCAAGGATTTGCTATCTGGTCACATGGGTGACTTCCTCTTCATCAGTCTGTTCCTGGTCAGTTTTACACCCTGGATACCCGGCACCCAATCGAATGACACAAGCCCCACTTATTAATCTACCAGCCGGCCACTTTGAGCCCACCATCCGTTACAGGCAGCATCAAGAGCCATTACGGTGACACAGCACTACATCATGATGAATAAGTCATAAGGGTGGGTGGTTAAAGCCTCTCCCCCAGTTCCTATATCAGCATTTAGTATAAATGACTTTAGCTAATGATAGGGAGAAGAGGTACAGCATTAGCCGGTATTCTGAGAGACCTTGGGGTAAGATGAGGGAAGCCTTGTGAGAGAGACACTTTTTGTGTATGTGTAATTTAAGAGCTTTCTTATGACTCATCTGGACTGACATTTAAACGAGCTGTAGTAAGCCGTTTGACAGATATACCGAATTGGAGGAGGAATAAGGAATGAGTCTTTAGCGCTGGAAAATCCATATCCTTGCAGTCTGTGTGTGTGAAGGATGGGTTGGTTTTGTCAATCTTTCTACTTAATAACCCAGTTGGAATGTGAGCAGAAGGGAGTTTTGGGGGCCCCCACACACCCATCCTCTCACAACCTCAACCACACACACACAACGCAGTGTTAGTTTCATATATGGTCATAAGTAGATGAGCTTCATCAGTGAGGAGTGGGGGAACATCGGAGAAGGAAGCTGACATGTGTAAATATCACTGTGGCATTTGGGAAAGTTTTAGCTAAAGGTGGATCTGGATCCATGGGGGACTGTGTGAGGTATTCACAGATTGCATAACAACCCCATAGTGTATAAATATAGAGAGAGTGATATACCTTAGAGCAAATGAATATCTTGTTGACTTTGCTGAAATCTATACTTTTTTCAGTAAATCCAAATATATTAAGGTACACATAAATAAATTGAAATGCAATTCTTACATTAGTTTCAAATTGATTTAATAGACAGTGATTTGAATGAACCTCTGTTATGATTAACTTGTTTTTAATTTTATAAATAAAGTACATTTTGATATTTTGGACATGTATTGAGAAGTAAAAAAAAAATAAAATAAGGTAGGACCCCTGCACACCCTCATGACTATGTGTCAAGGCCTACAAACCTAAATAATTAATGTAAGTAAATAAGTACATATCATCTTGGAAACCTTTTTATTAGCTTTTTTTTAAATAATAATAATAATAATAATAATAATAATAATAATAATTATTATTATTATTATTATTATTATTATTATTATTATTATTATTATTTAAATAATGATTAAGATGTGTACACTCTTATGTTTCATTTTGTTACTTTTAGAGTTAATATAAGCTTAAAATATATGAGGCTGATAGGGTATTACTCAATGGTTGCTTACTGCTTCCAGTAAGAGGAACCCATTATAAAGTATCTATGATATTCTGGTTACTAGATCCAACTGGGGCTATCGGGGGGCCGCCCCACATGTAGTATCTGTACACTGCCCACCTTAAAATCTCTGTGATATTCGGGTATCTAGGCATTTCCACCTCAATATTCAGTATTCAGAGCTATCAAACATGGCATCAATGTGTATGAGATTTTTCTCTCCTTGTATCATCCAGCAGGGGAGAACCATATGCTTGAAATGCCCTTTCCTCAAGAAGGCTTTTGATTTCTTTCCCATGCCCGTAGCACAAACTACAGGATGAGAGTAGTAAGCAATAATCACCAAAACATTGTCTTTACAACATTCTATCAATATACCCAAGTTATCAATTGCTTATAGAAAGGTTGAGGTTAATCTAGAAGGTTTTGAAGTATTCCAAGAAGATCAGAGCAGTTAGAAAAGATGCTACCATTCGCAGCACTGCACAGAGTTTATGAGTACAGCAGTAGGACAATTCATTTGACAAGATTTTAGGCATTTAAGGCTTCTTGGAGGACTTCTGCTCCTTTCATCATTGTTCGAAAGAAGGACACACATCACTTTATTGTCTGAAAAAGAGTCAATCACAAGTGAAGTGGCCTCATTAGAATTACTTGGATGCAGAAACTCTTCAGACAAGGACGCCAGCAGCGTTTGTCGCACACACACCTGCGTTAAGGTCGAAATCTCAAACGGAATAAATCAGAGCAGCGTAGTGAGAGAGAGCACTTTCAGCGACATGCCATCATTTATCCCCCTGTTTTTGAGAGCTGCAGTTTCTGCAAACACAATGAAATGCAAATGAATGCTGCATGTGTTTTTCTCGGAAGACTCTTTGTCATATTCACAAATGCGGTGGCAAACTCATGCTCACTTGGACACCAAACGATAATGCCCCTTGTCTGAGATTCTGGCAAAGATCAGGTGATTGTTCTCCTTTCCCACCAGGATTGATCGTCTCTAGAGTGCCACGACATATGCATAAGCAAATCAATCAGACCTTGTTCTAATCAGTTCCACTTATATCACCCTGGAAATAAATGATCCGTCCCATATGGGAGGGGTCAGGACCAATCAATACGGGATAAGGTGAAGGTCTGTCCAGTTCCGGGCCCTGCAGGCTGAAGGTAGGGTGAGGGGACACTTTGGCTTCAGAGTAAACAGGTTGCTCTTTCCATAAAGTGATTTGTCACCGCTCCAGTTACTGCTGGCACACGGCCCCCTCGTCTTTCCTGAAATGTCAGTCAATAAACCTCCTGAAAGTGTAAGGAACAAGGGGGAGGTGTTTGCATATTGTGAGGGGGTTGGAAGGACGCAGGGTGCAGAGCTGAATACATTACACCTACTTAAATTCCATCTCCCATCCTCCTCCAGGTCCCAAAACATGAGCCCCGACCCTTGAGCAGCTGTTCTTCATCACGGCTTGCTCCAGCCAGGAACATAACAATAGTTAATGGGCCACACCAAGAAGCAGGGTTATGACCGTCCTGTCAGCACATACTCAGGTCAAGTGTTCTCAACCCTGTTTCTGGAGGCACTCCCACATTACACAGTTTTTAACTCTTCATAATCAAACTGAATCTGAATCAACTCATCAGTTCATTAGAAGATACTCCAAGACCTGAGATGAATAGGTCAGTTTTACAAAGTTCACAGATCGGGGAAGATAGAGGCGGGAACCAGGGAAAGTTTAACATAAACTGAATCATATAAAATAAACAAACACAAAACTAAAGTAAAAGTGGCAGCCCCTCACAGATGACTGCCACAACAACAACAACAACATAAAGAGTCCAGGCCTGGTCCTCTCTTGTCTTTCACTGTAGTCACTCCTCTTTTTATCATTCCCGTACTCCTTCATGGGACTTGAGACTGGTGTGGGGTACAGGTGATGCTCATTATCACTCGCTTTACTGGCCTCTCTCCGTTCCCACAGTTCTCAGCCCCGGGGTCATAGTCAGATAGGGGAGTCATAAAAAAATATGTGTATTGGGAGGCATCCAGGAACAATCTCTGGTCTGGTCCACACTGCAGCCTATTCTGGTCCACTCATGGGGAGACATATAATTCAACCTACAAGAGTTTGTTCTTCCAACATTGGCAAATCCAGTAATTAATCCTCAAAAGTTCTCATTGTATCAGTTTGGTAGTTTACAGATAAAGCTTTGTTTCTTGGTAGGCTGGTTCACCAGAGCCAAATATCATTTATCACGATTAAAATATCTAGCATGTATTAAGCGAGGGGCGAAGAACGGACCCCTGGAGCCAGCCTAAAGACAGCCATTAATCTTGATACTGCATGTCTAAAGCAGTTCTAGGCTTGAGACGGTAGGTGAACAGACTGTAGGTGGTCGATGGGCATGCCTTTTGAAGTTTCAACTAGGTCCACCACCCAGAAAGGGCTCACATCCACCATTGTTGGTTTACTCTGTCCCGTAACCAGGAATGGTGCACCATTGTTTTCACAGACCACCTGCTCTGATTCATTCTTGTCCCGTGGTAAAGCCTGGGTTTGATTAGAAATCCGAGAGTTTGAAAATAAAAGGCTGGCAGGATTCAAAGTGACTCAAAGATTCACAAAGTGACTCATGTTTCTTTTTACCACCTTCAAACACTGTTTGCTTTCTTATTCATTCTTCAGCTATGCTGTGGCCTTCAGCTGTGGAAGATGGTGCTTGTTATGCTTCTAGAAGTCTCAGGAAGCTCTAGGGAACGTTTGAGGAGTGTCCAATCACTCTCACTCTCGATTAGCCATAAACAAATGACAGAGGAGTTAGTCTGAAACAGATGTGTTTTGTCAAAGACTTTTCCTCCCCAGTACGTTCTCTACAAGATTCAGTATATCAAAGTTTCATTGACGTTGCATATGGATTTTTCACCCAGTCAATTTTTTAGGTGAAAAGCCTGCATATGACAAAGACATTTTTTTTGTAAGATGTGCAGATAAGATTTTCAAACACACACTTTTTTGTTTGTTTCATTGTGCCTGATCAAATACATGTGTGATATATAAGCAGTTTCTCATCAAGCAGTTCTTCCCCGCTAACATGAGAATACCATCAAATACTAGTCTCTGTCATGTTTTTATGTTGGTGTGATTTAGTCAAACATGCAAGTGTTTTATTATAGCTTTTGCATGCTCGTGCAGTGCTCAGTTAAACAATCTTGAAATGTATTCATATACACATCAGGGTGTGCTTGGGATTGTGTCTGAAGACTTGAGTTGACTGGCAGCAAATACCATGCTATTAAAAGTCTGAAGAATGTGTTTGCAAAGCCATGTTTCATAGCTTACATGCTATATCTTTTTTATTCATCTCCACACCATAAATGTGTGTTGTTTTTTAAGATCACACATGCTCAGGCTGCATAAAAGACAGGCTATGATACAATGTAGAGACTACCTAAATTCAAACCGCTTCACTTTATCTTTCTATTTCATTGAGATGCAGTATTTTGAAATTCAGGGCAGATTTCTGATGTGCACATATTTTGTAAATTCTGCTATATGATGTCTATTGAACAGTGGATATGAATGAATGAAATGGGGATGTGAAAAAAAAAAAAGTTTTAACGTGGTGTAAAATCAGAAACAGATTTTATCAGCAAAATCTTCATTACATGTATTATTATTAGTAGTAGTATTATTAAGAATGGTGATATGCACAGTTCTAAAATGAATTTTTATTTTAAGCCATTTTAGAAACTTTCTTGGGTTGTCTTGATTTTTTTACATTCTAAAGCTTGTTGCACAAGGCAAAAAAATACTTCCTGAACAATTTGTAGAATGCTCTACAAGCACAAATACCTATTAACTTTTGTCTTTAGCAAGAAACAAGGAAATAAAAAAAGTCCTCAGAGTAATTCCATGTTCAGACCAATATGTAGAATATTCATTTGATCTTGAATATTTTGACCTTGTATTAGTTTCATAATTTTAATGCATCAGTTTTCATCATCGAATTCAACAATGTGTGTAAAAAGCATTTATTGATATGAAATAAATGATTTGTTACAAATGAATAGTCTCTGTATACTGGTCGATTCTCATGATTGGATCCTCTCAGGTCACATTCCAGCAGGAGGATGCCGGTTCAGTTCCGCTTCAGCATACGAGGGGTCACCAATGCGGAAGCCCCAGTCAGAAATTCCACTCTGATTGGCTGGAAGGAGGGAAACCTCAGAGGACAAGCGTCCCTTTCCCATGCACACTGCAGCCAATCAAAACAGAGGAAAACAACATGTTCCCATCAGCCATGACTGGTGACTCCGTGACCCCCGGAAAGTATGAGTAAATACTGACATCAGGCCTTGAGTTGGATGCTGGTGTTGGGAAGAGGGCGGGGGTTAGAAGGTGGCCAGCGTGGGCGACGGAATCATTTAGATTGAGAGTACTGGTATCTGTTGATATCTTTATCTTATCCGTGCTGTTTGCACAATTACTAAAGACGGCATTTATTGTTCAGTATTCCTTCAGTATTCCGTGCACTCTTGGATTTGAACTCATCGCCCTCAAAAGCTTTGGTTTTATTGGTCATCCATTAAGTTCATTAAAACTTTATGAGTGTTTTCGACTTGCGTTTCATAAGGATGCTGCTACAACAAAAGTCTCATTCTTTACAGATCTGCAATTGTTCCTCTTCCTGACTTCAAAAAAAGTTGCAAAAAATCAGTCTGGGATAAATGTACAAGCTGAGGGGGGGCATTGGAAACTGAGGACTAAAGTGATGGCTAAACTTTAAACCTCAAGCCAGGCCGGACAGGAACAGATGTTTCTCATTACACATTGGCCGGCTCTGGGTTTGTTTGTGTTGTTTAAGTGCCACAAAAACAAATCCATCCTTTATGAAGAAAAAAAGGATTGTAGTTGCTCTAAAATACTCTGAAATGTTGAAATATTGTCATTGCAACTTGCTTATGAGGTCTTGTATGCGAGATGTGCTAAAAAAATAAAATAAAATAAAAATCACCCAGAACACTAAAAGGTTTGTGTTAGAAAATAATGTAGCATATACGCCAAATCCTAAACTAACCAATAGTGTTAACAAACGTCAGATAAAATAAAATTGCTGAAGCAATCATGCCAATTTAGCTGGCTTAAACAAGTCTTTGAACTCTTTTAATGTGACTCGTCTCTCACGGGACCAGGGTTCCGCATTGAAAGTGCAGTGAGCTACCGAGCAAGTTTACTACAGTACATCAGAAAAGCCATAAATACAGACCTGTTTTCTTTATCTGATGCAAACCTCAATATGTGTTTTAGTCAGTTTGATTAAGATTATTGTAGAGGACCTGAACATTATTTTGGCAGCAGGCTTTGCCCTGAAGGGTTCAGATTCTGAGCTGTCAATCAAACCTCACTGAGGTTTGAACCCCTAACACAACGACATAGTATGTTAATTCTAAGATCAATCAGGGAGCCC
Organism: Carassius auratus; assembly: GCF_003368295.1. Lineage (NCBI taxonomy): Eukaryota > Metazoa > Chordata > Actinopteri > Cypriniformes > Cyprinidae > Carassius > Carassius auratus. The sequence goes on along the minus strand of NW_020524170.1, from coordinate 54,459 downwards.
AAGCAACTTTTGTGGATGCCCTCTTGTCTCATCACAGCAGAGATTGCATATTTCAGTTATAAATGGGAATGCTGTTCTCTGGAAAGACGATTTATGAGGGTAGTGACAGATAAGTGAAGTACAGTACATTAGACAAAAATTTGGCCACAAGAGAGGAGAATGATGCTCAATTTATTATATGTCATAACATAGTGCAGCACTGTGGAAGGAAACAACCAAAATCTTTATTAATCACTATTTCTACCCTGTAATCATAATTTGGGGAATTAAGTTGTCTGTGTTTTACTGGTGTCCATTACAGCTGAAATCTGAAGTAAATTGTATAGGTATGTTTCTGGAGTACAGTGAATCAGTAAATGGTAAAAAAAAAATAATAATAATAATAATAAAAAGTTTATTGTGGTAAGCAGAGTGACTTTTTGATGATTTTTTAAATATATGTGCAGTTGCATGCATGCGTATTTGTTTGAGTGGCGTGATAGTGAGACATTGCTACATCATGAAATGGACTTCCTGTGGTAATGCAAACAGGACACACTGTTCTTTCTTTCAGCAGTGGTTTTAATGACTCAAAAGCATGCAGCCATGGAGGGATATCCCTGCTCCGTCCCTCCCTCCCACACACACACACACACGCAGATACACACAACCCCAACTAACCCAACCCAACCAAACCCAGACCTGCCTTGATGATTCACTGCAAAGGAACGGAGCCCAGAGCGAGTGGTGGGTGTGTGCTCAAGTGTCTGTCTTCTGTAACCTTCAAAAGCACAGCTCTGTTTAGTGATGTTTATGTTGGCTTGGTTTCCCTTATGTAATCGAGGATTAATTACAACGAATAACATTTTTATTCTCAGAAATGTTTAGCTCATGTCTGTTTTGGGTGAGCATGCCATGTGCTCATCTCAAACAACATTAAACAACATTATTATTATTATTATTATTATTATTATTATTATCAACATCTTCATCATCATCATCATCATCATCATCATCATTATTATTATTATTATTATTATTATTATATTTTAATTATACATGCATTTTTAAAGATTAACTCAATCATCTATACATAAATTTTTTGCTTTTAAAAATTTATTTTCTGGACTACAAAACTAATTAAGTTTGGAGTAAGGAATGAATGAATGAATACTTTAATTTAGTAAGGATACATTAAAGTGAAAAAAAAACTGACATTACATAAACTCTTAAATGTTAATCATTCACACACACACACACACGCACACACACACGCACACACACACACACACACACACACACACACACACACACACACATATATATATATATATATATATATATATATATATATATATATATATATATATATATATATATATATATTATCATTCATTATCATTTTTTTTTTACAAATAAAATTTTATTGCTAAATAGTACTAATAGTCACGGTTCATGCCGATGTTATTTGCCTGTTATTATATACAGTCCTCTGAGTGAAGAGTTACGTTAGAAGGAAATAACTTCCTTTTCATGAAAGATTAGTAGCATGAAGTTCACACTGGCAACAGTTATCAAAGGCATATGACCGTTATAATAAAGGCTGTTCGCTGCGCCAACGTTTCTAACACATGCAGCTTCCTGGAAGGGCTGATAAATGACTCCTGCACAATTTTTCAAGGCTATTAACTTGAGTGCCTTTTTATTCAGTCTCATTACTTTTTAAACAGCCATAGGAAGTCACAAGGAGGTTTCTAAAATCCAAACATCTCTGGAAGGTATTTAAATACTGCTTTTTTAACTTTCTGTAAATGGCTGGCAAAAGAGAGAGAGCGCGGTCGCAGCATAGTTTCTGTCAGCCGGGCGATGAGACTCTACAGATCGTTAAATCTGAGCTTAAATGAGAGCTTTCCTTTTCTCTTACTGTGCTGTGACAAATACTTGTCTAACTGATTTCTGAGAAGTGAATGTGAAAGTGTG